>NW_008825080.1:932969-948493 GCF_000699105.1 Pygoscelis adeliae
CCCTACTTTTTCTTCTGACTTTTTTTTCCCTTCTATCATAGGTGTTACATCTTCTGAGAAAAAGACTAAAAGCTGGTCTTGCCACAGATCAGTGTCTTGACATTGGATGTCGCTGATATTTTAACAGCCATCAGTGTTCAAATGTCCAGGGGCTGAAAGAATTCTGTCAAGGTCATTTGATTATCCTGAGTTTAATGAAATTCAGTTGAGAATTTTCATGGGATGACTAGAGGATTCAAAATTAGTCTGTGATCATTGTGTTTTCTAGCCCTCTACTGCATGGGAAGTAGTCATAGTGGTGATTAGACAAGCCACATAAGCTCATCTAGAGTATTTCTGAGTAATAAGGAATCATGTAGAATTTTAGTGCCTTCTTCCTGAATGCTCCTATAAAAAATTGGGACCTACATCCTCTTAGTTATTCAATAATAAACACACTGATCATAAATTGTTAACCACAGTAGCAAGGGTAAATTCACCATTACATTTACTTGACCATCACAGAAATGTTAAAGATGTAGACTCAGATTCATCTTACTTAACATTGTGTACCTAGCAGAAATATATGTGTTAGGATAGTGTCAGCCCTATGCTGTTTACAGACAGAAAAATAAGTAAAAGGTAGTTTCCATGGGCTTTGGTTAGATAGGTTCTTCACCCATATAATCTCTAATTTTAGACTGAATGGGTCTAGGTCAATGTCCTTGTTCCTTGAAGATTACAGTTCTACTATATGATGAGGTGAAACTAATTATAACCTCATGAGGTTACTTCCACCACTTCAGAATAAATTACAGCAATCTTCACCTGTATGCAGTGTAGGCAATAACGGAATACAGACAGAAATACTGTGCAAAAGAAGCGATAAGCAGCCCTGTGGAGATTAGCTGGCTTTCTCCAGCAATAGTGAGGTAGTGAGGTTCATGTCTCTCTGTATCGTGTAAGTCAGCTTTCCCCAGGTAATAGTGCTTATTGGTCACATATACCATGCTATCGTGGTCACAGGACTGGGGCTTTTTTGTTGGTTTTTAATACCTATTAGGGAATTAATCTTGGAAGGTGCTGAGGAGATGATTGTTAGAGAAGGCAGTAGATGTGAGGACACTTGGCTATCTGGATTATTAAATCAGGGGAACTCAATGGAGAGACACGAAAGAATGAGCCATATAAAAGCACAATGCACAAGCTATGAAATATCTGTAGTATAACTAGCAGGTGTAGTCAGCAAATGCAAAACAGCTTTTCCTGACAGACTTGCTCATCTCTTTAACCTCACACCACATATAAAGCAATCCATATTTTTCCTTCCTAATATTATTCTGAGAATACAATAAAGCAAATTAAACACAAGTAAAAATGTATGATTGCAATTGTACACAATTTACAGAGCTTTCAACTAATGAAAAATGTATCTAGACTTTGTGGGAAATATTTTATTCCCTTTTATTTCTTTTGAATAGCAGCTCCTAGTGATCAAAGGCCACTGAACTCCACAGCCGAATGAGTAAAGCAAGACAGAATATGGCCATAAAATCTGAGATGGCAAAAACAAAGGTGAGGTTTGTAAGCACTCTGGAAGATAGGATCAGAATTCAAAATGGTCTTAATAAAAATGGAAAGTCGTTCCAAAACCTTACAGCTTGAAATCTTGTGAGACAATAACAAAATACTATCAATAGAAAGAAGAAGCAAATAAATGGCTGCAGAAGACAAATACTCAGGTAGGCAGAGATACCACATAGAAGGATCTGGGACTGCAGTGATCACAAACACAGCAGAAGTCAATAATTTTATGCTACGGGTGGGTGTAGTGGAAAGGCAGAGTTTATTCTAGGATGCGTGTTAAGGCAAGAAAGGCAACTATTCCATAGTACTGATGGGGTGTCTGCTTCAGGGGAGATCTTTGTGAGCAGTCCAGGTTTCATACGTGCAAACTACCTTATGGTCAAATACAAGTGCAACAGTTATTGATGCAAGCTCACTCTGCTTTACTCAGACTGGGGAGGGGGAGAAGCTGTGTGTCTGCCTTAGTACAGCCCTGAGCCCAAGTTTATAAGTTTTACTGAGAGTCTAAGTTTAGAAACTCAGGTTTTCTGACATGCTCATATGAACTTGCAGAGTGGGTTGGCTTTTTTTCTGTTTTTTACTTTTTTGGTCAGAGCACAAGCAGAGGAAAAAATATCTGCCTATGATGTGCATATGCAATGAAAGGCAGAAAAAAATAAGGGTATGAAATAAAACAGGCCATCGGTGGATCACTGGATAGATAACATAAGGTCAAACTGGGAATGGCAGGACCCAACCGGCTGAAAAAGAGGTAAATAACATGCCAGTAAAGGGAGAGTGAGGCTGGGTAAAAATCAGGAGAAGAGGGGAGGAGAGGGGAGGAGAGGAGAGGAGAGGAGAGGAGAGGAGAGGACAGAAGAGGACTAAGCAGAGGAAGGTGGTAGAGAAAGTGGGTGCTTTAAAGTCTTTAGTCATGGCTGTCTTACTTGTCACTAACAGCAACAAGCAGTGAGGTGTAACAAATCAACCACATGGCCATTACCACTGCTGGGAAGGGAAAGGAGGAAAAAATACCAGCCTCTTCCAGATGAAACTGTATATGTTTCTGTACACATGATATACATTCTCAAAATAGAGTTTGACTAGGATTCTGGATGAATATGTTCCTCCCAGAAAGTCTCTCGGGCTTTTTTAAATACCACTTAGTCATCAGTATATTCTCTTTGTGCCTTATCCCAAGGGCAGCATCATTTTCAACAGCAGAAGTGCCCACAACACCTCCATTTAGCACTCATTTAGGATTACCTCTGAGGGAGAACTTGCCTTTCTAATTTAGCTTTTCTCTCCCCACACCTGTGGGCAATCCAGGGCAGCCCATTTATATTATAGTATGGGTCACACACACATCTCCTGGACGCTCCCCCCGCTGCTAACTAATGTTAATGAATGTAAGGTGCATGACTCCAAAGACTGCCACAGTTAAGCAGATAGTAAATTAGTCTGACAGGTGTCTGACTAGTCTTTTCTGCAGTTTGTCAGCCTAGACACAGAGGGAACTGCTGCTGCCAACAAAAGGGAGCGTGTGGCTGGGGGTGGTGGAGGGGGGCTCATGTGCCCTAGCTGGGACCTCTCCCCAGTGCCGCTCCCAGCAGTGCATCTGAGTGACTGCAGTGGGGGATACCTGCAGGTGAGAGGTGTATTCCCCACTTTAAAGTGTAACAGAGGCGCTGAAACCAGGAAGCATTGATGAGTTATTTGTTACTTATTGTGTGGTTTTGCCCTTCAGAGTTTTTGCTTATCCTTATAAAAAAAAATATGTTTTTTTATTTCCTGTCTTTCTCAGCAATTATGCTTTCTGTTCTCTTCCTCTTTTGGGGGAAGTAGATACTGGGCATGTTATTTTGTGGGTGTTATAAGAAAAAAGCTTTGGTTATACCTTTTTCAAAGGGGGAAATGCTGTGACTAATGTTATACTACTTCCTACAAATTACTTCATGCTCCATAATGTTAGCAACTTGGATTTTGCTTATGTGTTTTTTAAGTGGAAGGCACATATTCAAAGGAGCATAGAAAAAATTGCACCACAAGTCTGGTTTTGCATATGCAGTGGGAAAGCCAGTAGTGCAAACTACAGGCTCTAGTCAGCTTCCTTTGTGTTTTCCTGAAGAATAAGGAAGTGAAGTAAGTGGTTTTACAGGAGCACCTTATGTATGACACCTGCTGAAAGCCAAATACCTTAAAATGGAGTCTGTTGTAAGGTTGAGTTTTAAGACGTCACTTTCCCGCGTCACTGTAGCTTGTGTTAAATAAGTTAATTGTGATCGCAGTTCTGTCTCCTGTGGGAAGGCTTTTATACTGCAAAAACTAACCTTACAGCACAGATACTAATTGTAATTGTATTCTTGATATGTCAGCAGGCATGAAAAGTTAAACTAGAGAGAATGCTTTGACTAAACAACTTCATTAAAATATGCTGTTTCATTGAAGCTAAAACATATTAAGGAGACCTACTAGTTAGGTGGGAGGTTTCAGCTTTATTTTTTCAGTAAAGCAGTATTTATCACAACCAGCCTTGAATGTAAGAATTCCTCTCCTTGCTGTGCTAGATCAAGCAGTCTGCTCTGAGCCCAAAGCCCTCATACCAAACAAATGCTATACAACTCCAGGTTCTTTGTGTGCACTTAACCACTGTATGGTGCTGACATAGTGACTCCGGGTCAAAGAGCCTGGTGGCTCTTTTCCCCTTACTTGTACCACTTGGCTCCAGTGAAAAATACTACCTTTCCCACTGAATCTTGCTTCTCATATGTGTACTGAAAAACTGATGAAAATCTGTACCTTTCCATTTTCATATAACCAAAGGGAACAGCATTTGTTTTACTGTGGAACAAAAAAGAACATGGAAAGTAAGAGGGCTGCTGTGGAAGGGGGTGCTCCTCTGGCTTGCTTTCATGCAAAGTCGACAAGCTACACCCCTCTAAGCTCACTGAAGCAGCTAGGGAAAGCAGTCTCTTTTGTTTGATATCTGTATTTTTTCCTGTATAAAACCAGAGGACTTCAGTGACTAGGGCAGTGAGCTTGAAACCTCTTACAAGTACTCAAAAAATAAAACATAAGAAGAACTGACCGTGGTGGGTTGACCCTGGCGGGACACCAGGTGCCCACCAGGCTTCTCTATCACTCAGCTGAACAGGGGGGACAAAATATAACGAAAGGCTCATGAGTTGAGATAAGGACAGGGAGAGATCATTCACCCATTACTGTCATGGGCAAAACAGACTCAACTTGGGAAAATTAATTTAATTTATTACCAATCAAATCAGAGTAGGGTAATGAGAAATAAAACCAAATCTTAAAACACCTTCCTCCACCCCTCCATTCTTCACTCCTGATTTTCTCTACCTTCTCCCCCCTGAGCAGCACAGGGGGACAGGGAATGGGGGTTGCGGTCAGTTCATCACATGTTGTCTCTGCTGCTCCTTCCTCCTCAGAGGGAGGACTCCTCACACTCTTCCTCTGCTTCAGCATGTGGTCCCTCCCACGGGAGAGAGTCCTCCATGAACTTCTCCAACGTGGGTCCTTTCCACATGTCCTTTCCATGGGGTGCAGTCCTTCACAAACTGCTCCAGTGTGGGTCCTTCCCACGGGGTGCAGTCCTTTAGGAACAGACTGCTCCAGCATGGTCCCCACAGGGTCACAAGTCCTGTCAGCAAACCTACTCCAGTGTGAGCTCCTCTGTCCATGGGTCCACAGGTCCTGCCAGGAGCCTGCTCCAGCCTGGGTTCCCCATGGGGTCACAGTCTCCTTTGGGCTTCCACCTGCTCTGACATGGGGGTCCTTCACGGGCTGCAGGTGGATATCTGCTCCACCATTAATCTCCATGAGCTGCAGGGGGACAGCCTGCCTCACCATGGTCTTCACCACGGGCTGCAGGGGAATCTCCGCTCTGGTGCCTGGAGCACCTCCTCCCGCTACTTCTCCTTTGACCTTGGTGCCTGCAGAGGTGTTTCTCTCACATATTCTCACTCCTCTCTCCTCCGGCTGCTGTTGCGCAGCAGTTTTTTACCCTTCTTAAATACGTTATCACAGAGGTGCTACCACCGTCACTGATGGGCTCAGCCTTGGCCAGCAGTGGGTCCGTCTTGGAGCTGGCTGGAACTGGCTCTATTGGACACAGGGTAAGCTTCCAGCAGCTTCTCACAGAAGCCACCCCTGTAGCTCTCCCGCTACCAAAACCTTGCCACACAAACCCAATACACTGACTTACTGGCCTTTAAAATTATTTTGAGCTGGGTCTTTTCTGGAATATGGACTGTGGCTCAACAAAATAAAAATATATGATGTGAGCTAGTCCAATTTATTTCGTTGGGTACTGCCAATTCTGTTTCCTGCAACAGAGACAAGATCAATAGTGCTAAGTAGCAGAAGTGATGCAAAAGATTCAATGTCACAGTGTTGTAGTAATAATTTAAAACTAGTCAGAAAAAAATTCGATCCTATCCACACTTGCTGAGTCTGTCAAATTGGAAATATCAGCAGAGTTGGTGTTTCTCTGGATTCTGCAGGAATCCTTTCTGGGTTTCTGCAAGGGTATCCACCCCTGAGCCCATCAAGCAGGTTATGGGGGATGCAGACTGCCAGGAGCCAATGGATCTAGAGCACCCCCAGTGTATTACTGACCTGCAGTCAGCAGTTCCAACACTTATGTTTGCAGCTCTGTTAGTTGGATCTGCTGAATCTCCTGAATAAGAACCACTGGAGTTTCAATATGCCAGGTAGTGAAGCAGACAGTTTTGTGTTCCCTCATTGGGCTGGCTGCCTGCCAGGGTTTCTGAGGAATTTGGGCTGCCATCCAGATTTGGTGGGACTGGGCTCTTCAGTATTTGCACAGCAGGCAGTCTCTGCTAATACTCTGGAACAGGACTCCCAGTCCCAAAGCATGAGGGGGGAAAAAACAATTTTCAATGAAGCTGGTTTGAAATTCAACTTCTGAAGTACTCCGTGTAATGGAATTTGCTTGCTCAGACTAGCTCATACAGTTATTCACAGCAGCATTTCTAGGTGTAGAGAAGCTCATATTTCAAACATTTGCTGACATAAATGCCTTGCTGTTCACAGGAAAGGCTCATTTGTATGAAGAGGAATTGGCTGATGCAAATCCAGTGTAACTTAGAACAACAGGACTTTCTGTATATGAGCAGATAAACCTAACCACAAGCTAATGGGTGCAAGGAGTTAACAGTTGGTTATCTGTGAAATATACTATCAGCATTCAAAAAAGTAAGGGCTGGTGCTACTTTATCACTTGATTGAGAAACTTTGGTACACTGTTATATAGGGGATGAAGTACTCAACAGTTAGAAATCAGGAAATTGATTAGACAATTTACTTGTAGCCGTCTTGCTTTCTGGTTATTAAAACCAAACACTTGCAGCTATGCATACTAACAACAGGATAATTCCCCACCTGTGGTGTAATTGCTTTTGTCAGTTTGTTTCAAAGTAAAAAGGTGCTCCTGTTTCACAGTGAATTTGTTCAGGAAGGTTCCTGCATGGCAACTGCTAACCACTGATGTCCTGCCAAAATTGTAGCAGAAAACATTGCCTCTTTACTTTGCAATAAACTTGCCAGGATTGTGTGCCTGTAAAGGAAGGGAAGAGGATAAATAGGGCTGAGAACCTACATCAAATCATTTGCTACCAAACTTGTTTTACTTTAAGGTAAAATAGTATTTTTTCCCCTTGGATTTTCAATAAATGAAAAAAGCTTCCTCCAATTTAAATTTGCCTCAGTTAATTCATCCTCTTTGTCTTTGTTAGCTCTATTTAGGTTTGTTTAATCCAAGAATCCCATTTTTAAATGGAACCATTTGAATGTTCAAGTACTTCTTTTTCAAGCTCTAGTCATGAACCAGAGCTTGAAACTAGTAATGAAATTTAGTGATAATTTTGTTTGTCTGAGGTGATTTTTCATAATTTAAGAACTTGCTTTAATACTTGTTAGAGCCTGGAGATGGACAAATGAAGCCAGTAGGTTTGAATTCTCTGGATTTTGGATAAGAAATAATAGAGTTTGTAGACTTAGGCCCTGCCTGTTCGTACAAATATCCACCCTGAAGTCTTGAAGAGCAATATTTACCTTATACACTGTTGAATACAGGTTTAGGACTTCAGTTGGGGCTATTGGTGATGTTGGTGCTTTCATTCCTGGCTGCCTTCTCAAGGATGTCCTCTCCAACAGCAGCTGTTCCATGAACACTGAGAAACGGAGGAGAAAGTACTAAGATTAGAATGTGGGGTGGTACGTGTTCTGTAGGGGAAGAGGAGCTCTCGACACAACTATTAAAACTGTAGTTAGACTATGTTTATTTAAAAATAAGAAAATTCGTTTAAGGGGATCTACTATTCTTGGTAGTTTGTGCAGTGACATGTTGGTGCTTTGTGCTCAGCTCCTGCTGTCCCTTTCCACGACTGACTGTGATAGTTTCTTACAGCTGGTGAGGTTGTGATATTACTGAAGAGGTAAGACCTGTTGCAGAAATCAACACGAGAGATCTAACTAGCTGGAAATGTTTGCTTATGAAGTGATATTAATAGCATGGTGTTCTGGCTGTGGAATTTGGAAATTGCAAACATTGGGTGAAATTTTGAAGCCATTGCAATGCTTCCATGTTCAGCTCTATCCTCTGCTGGAGGGAGTCCAAACCAACATCCATCATGCTGCCCTAGGTACCAGGATATGGGCTGTTCTGCATATTCCTGTAGAGTGTTCAAAGGTCAGTAGATAAAATGCCTAAAACATTCATAGGAGTAGGGACTCTTCCCCTCTGGTAAATGTGATGATTACCTGGCTGTCGAATCAAGCTCCTACTTTTCTTCTCTTTCTGGTGAAATGAGTCTTGAATCCTTTTTCTGTGCAGCAGAGCAGGATGAAGCAGAGAGACTTCCAATGCAGAATAGCCAATAATAGTTGGGGTGTTTCCTTATGGACATGCAAGTCTGAAACCCCTCAAGCAAGGAAAAGTAGTTGAACCTGGCTCTCCTGCTTACTTGTGAATGCTCTTCAGATACATTGTAAAAGACGATCCAAGTACTGAGGTCTCTTCAGTGACAAGAATGGACCTTGCTCAGTGCTTTGAGGAGAAGGAGGAAGGTTCTGGGCTGCAGATCCTGACTTGGCAGAGGCACTACCTTAGAGACTCCCTGAAATGAGTTGACGTTATATTTGTTTGTGTAATCAGATTTTCCTGCTGGCTATCCCTAGACAGCCCAATAATGAGCACTTTGTTCATGAAAAGCTTCTTATAAGGGCTCTGACATCTGCTGTTCAAGCAGTGTGACACTTAACTTGCAGACTTTAAAGACTCATATTGGAGCTGACCCAGAGTCCTTAGCATCACATGTAACATGCCAGACCATAGCCCCTCCTTCCCAGCCCCCCCAGCCCCCCCAAATCATAAGGCTCACAGTACTGAGGAAAAAACTTTTCACCAAGTGCTGCAGTACGATTTCATAAATATATTTTTGTTTGTTTGCAAAAATACCGCAGTCTCAAGGTACTTCGAATTTTAAAACAGGGTTTCCTTTGGTAAAACTCTCACTGAATTCAGGAGTTTTGCACTGAGAGATTTAGTCTGTAGACCACTGAGGGATAGGGTTGCATTTGCTTGTTCTGATATATTCCAACAAATATGACTAAACATTATTCTTGTGATTTTTTTTTTTCTTCCTCTGGTGATTCATAGCTAGAAGTCTATTGTTAACATTGGATACATGCCACTTTCACAGCTGAACATATTGCAGTAATCTAAAAACATTTTTTGAAAGAACTAGATGACAAAATTATTAAAAGCTCTTGATGGTATGCAGTGTATTTGTAGCTCATGAGTGGGAGAATCCATTGCATACTAACCATTGTTCAGAAATGATAGCTTATAAACTCTGTTGCTTACTGAGGAAAGGCTTTTGCTATGTCTATTTTTGAATATTTGAAGTTAAGGAGGTAAGTCACTTGCCTCACATGGGAAACAAATGTGTGGTGAAAATGGCTGTTCTTTTAATAAGGAAAGGGTGTCAATAAGGCTTTGTTGTCATAGTAAATGTATATGGCACTTCACAAATGCCTATTGTCCACAGCCAGTAGAATATTTCCTCCTCTGGATTTCTCTCTCTGTCCCAGATTTAATTCTTATCCTGATAACTGAGGTCAGTCAAGTTTCCCAGAAAGTGCCCATGATGAAGGGGTGTCTGCTTCCTCCAAATCAGTTGGAAGGGAATGTTTCCCTTTGCTTTTCAACCCTCTCCACAGTAAGGAGACTCCACTTTGTGTAGCAAAACACTTGCAATCTCCCTTTTTCTGTGAATAAATCCTCCTACCAACATATTTCTGCCTGAAGACTCTTAAATGTAACCTTGCATCAGTCAGATGTTTGCTCTCCCACACGAGAGAGTACATGACTAACTATTGTATTTATCTAACTTCAGGGTTTTTGTACTCCTGACACTGACTGTAGTATCTGAGTGCGTTCTCTATGTTCCACTGTCAAAAAGCCAAAGTTGCACTGGATTTCATGGTGCATGCATGGTCTCTTTAGTTGGGATTGTAAGAGAATGCTACTTTCATGATGATGTTGGCAGGGATTAGAGGTAAAAATAAGCATCAGTCTTGCAGTGACTGAAATGCGTGAGGGTCTCTTATGGCTTCCATAAAGATGGTTCACTCTTCTGTTCTATGCAGCTGAATCACTCTGGTGAAAAACAATTAGTCTTGAAAGTTAGGACCAGAGCCTTGTGTTCTTGGAGTCCTCTGAGCAGAAGTGTTGTGTGTTTTCAGCAACCTCTGGATGGATGAGAGGTGCAGCAGTGCTGGCTGTGTGACCCTCACACCCCTCGGTGCTGGCCTTCACAACCCCTGTGCGTGAGAATGGTAATCAAGGGGTACAGTTGCAGTCATCTAGACATGGCCTTGATGTGTGTAGTCTATAGAAGTCCTGGTAGCTCTATAATCCTGTCCTGGTGTATACCTGATTGCTGAAATCTAAGCTGTTGTAGCTTCATTACTATCAGTTCCTTGGCTAGGCAAATCAAAGTTACTATGGTTATAAGCAAGAGTTGCTTGTGCAGATGTATCTTGTAAAAGGCCTCAATTTCCCTATCTTGATTTAATCTTTGATATCTAGTTACTAAGGGTCTGATTATTTTCTTAAAAGTATCCCTGGGACATGATGTCATTCTTTGTTACTGAGGAAAGGCTCATGTGAAAAGATGGGTTTTGCATTATGCTCTAAAAATAGTGAGGTCACTCCCATCAACAAAAGATAAGATTTTTCAAGTTAAGGAAAACCCCATGTAATCTCACACAGACAGAGCGCACAAAACCAAGGCAAACTACAGGAAACACACCAACAAAGTCTAACTGTGGGAAAAGACATCCAAAATACTTAATGCTAGGTTAATGAGAGTATCTTTTCCATAAAACATTTACCAAAATTGAAAGTTTTCTGAGAAAAGCTGTAAAATAATGCTGTAGAAAACCAGGGACGTGTCCTGAGCTCTTGGCTCTGGGAGAAGTTGAACTGAGCTAGAGCCAAAGAAGCATTTTTTTGCAAAGTAGTATGAGAGTAGTGTTTCAACGTACTCCAAACAAACATATTAGGGTTCCTCTCCTATGAGACGTATCAGTGTTTCAGTTTTATTTCCAAGGAAACAAAACATCTGTCAAGTTCTGGTATCAACAATTCCCCAGAATGAAGTAGTGCACAGAACTCATGTGTGTAACAAAAAAAGAAAACATCCTTATTCTGATACCCAAGGACTCCCTGACCAGGTCTTCAGTTTTTGGAGCCCTAAAAAAAAATGAAACTTAGGCAAGGCAGGAGAAAAACATCAGGTAAATATGTCAATAAATCCTATAACAGATAGAACCATCATCAAATTAAATTTGGGCATTAAATTTGGGCTTAATAAACTCAATAAGATGCAGTTTAACTACCCTTTATAGAAAGAAAGACATGTGGAGACAAGTAAGGGCAAGACCGTGCTCACTGAAACAGTATAATAGCCTTGCATAGGGGAAATGAAAGAAAAATATCTGAAATATTCAATATATGGGGTGTTATGTGAAAAGCAAAGGCAGTGGGAAAGAAGAGGAGGGACTGCAATGGGAGCATTTGAAACCACCACCAGAGTCCAGACCTCTGTAGATGACAATTTAGCAGAGGTGGCATTCTGCACGGATGCAGAGGTCAGTAACCATATCTTAAAAGTAGGTCATATGCCAGCACTAATATGGGCGCATGTTAGTACCTGAAGATCTGAAGAGTGTGGATATTTGGGGGGATGGGCGGGACGGAAGGTTGTCTGGTTGTGTTACTGGAATGAACCATGTGCTATTTGGCTTATGCAAATCCTCCTATTTTTAGGCTTGTTTGACCTTCACAGTATGCAAACTTATTTTGAGTACAATAAGCTTCCGATAAATATTTATTGGCATTATCTATCAAGTAAACTATTGTAGGGGATAAAGAAGAAAAGTTTTACAGGCATTTTAATATCTTTTGAAGTAAACAGCATAGTGAAAACAAAACAAAACAAAATTGACCTTATAGCCCCTCTTCCAGAATTTTAGTATTTTGTATGACTGGGAAATCAGTAGAAGTAGAGAACGTTTTTCTGAATTTGGAAATGTGATAACAATTTTTAATAGAAGTTAAGGAATCAGGGAGTTAAGGAATTTATGGCAATTTTCGGTCCTAGGTTCTCTCCAATGGTATTTGAAGGTACTGACTGCTGCTACTGACTTTTGTGGGATACTGCTCTTCTAGAATTCACATGATATTTGGGTAAGAAGGATGGTGAATTTTTGCTTTTCCTCCTAAAAGGCTGGTTACAGCCATCTACATCTGTTAGGTATTATGGGTAATTTCAGCAAAAGAGGCTCACTATTTTTTTTGTCTTCAGAATTCCAGGTTATTCCCAAATCTGCTGGGTATGTTGCCACTGTTCTAATGTTCTGGAGTTTATATATACATATCTGTGCTAACGCATTTTCCGTCTAATGTCCTAAACTCCATATGAGTTTGCCCCATAAAAGGTTTGTCTTGACTTAAACGTTCAAAAAGCAAACTCCTAGCAAAACTGTTCAAGAGATTGAATCCTGGATTTGTGTTTGTTATGAACATAAGGCATACACTATTACTAGTTTCTTGAGATTCTGAAGGCAAGTTGGAAATTCAAGATTTTGGTGGTTCTGGAGAATTTTGTAAAAAAAAGTCTCAAAGGCTTTTCTGTCAATGTCTCAGCCAAACATTGAGCAGATTCATAATCCGACCTACCACTGATAGCAACTGGGAATGCTTAGTGTTCCCTAAAATCAGCCTCCAAACATTTCAGATCAGCTAAGAAAATGCGTTGGTGGTTTTGGAAAATACATATGAATATGCAAATTTCTGGCAGTCACCAGGCCAGGACCAATCTCTCCTAACTTTAAGCATTATTTCTGAACTAGTTTCTTTTAGTTTACTTTTTAGTGAAATGAGAAATATTGACACTTCTGACTTGTGGCTCATCTCTTTTTTAGAAAGAGGCATCTGAAATAGGTTGGGCAACCTTAGGATGTGGGTCATCCAACTCTTCCTGTTCACTGCAAAGATAGCTCAGATGTAGACAGCTGTGTGCAAACGAACACAACCAACACAGTCTGGGCAAAGACAAAAACATAGACCTTTGTTCTTTGGTAACTTTGACTGTCATAAAGCTCATGCTGCATGTTGTAATTATTGCTAGGATGCTGAGAACATTTGGCCATTATACTACCAATTTCTACATGGAGGAAAATATATGCTTGAGATGTCTGAAATCGAAAGTCTGCTGCTTCTCATTGAAGGAAAACAAAAACCTAGGAGTAGAGGGATAATGATAGATGGAGACAAAATTTAAGCTGGGCAAGTTGGTTGTATTACCTGCAAAAAGAGAATGGCACAATTAATTAAAAAAAAAAAATCTGAAAGCCCAGAACAGAGTTTCCTTAGAAATATTACTTTCTTCTTGCTTTTATTCCTTTTCAGTTTTCAGTACCTCTTCACAAGCTAAATGTACTATGCTGTTTTATGAGTCAAAGGGATATGCTCACAAAAATGAAGAAAAGTTATCAAGTTATTGAAAAATGTATAGGATATTTTCAGGATAGCAGGTGTTCTGAACTAATTGTTACAATCTTACACAGGCATGTCAGTGATCACTTTAAAAAAATCTCCAGCTAATGCGTACCTATATAATGGGTTAAAAAAAGGCATTAACAGCTGAAAAGTGAAATAGCTTTCTTGGGATTTTGAACAGGCAAAAATGTAAGGGGAAATGAAAGAATGTCTTTCCATGGGTCACAGGAAGTTTACCTATAAATAGAGCACCCATTTATTTCATAGCTGGCAGCATAGACAGCAGAAAACAGCTCTTGGTGCAGAATTGCTGTAGAGAAAAGGCAGAGTGAACTGCATTGGTGCAAGTTGTATGCCTCTACACCAAAATGCTGCTGCTGGGACTAGAAAACTCAAACTAGACAAGGCTTTACCTCTTAAGATTTTTATTCTCAGCTGCAAATACTGAGAACTTTACAAACAAAGTTTCAATTCTGCAGGCAGCCTGAAACAATTACTCAAATGCCTGAAGTGTTCCTGTTCATCTCAGTAAGCTGCTAGCTTAGGAGCAATACTGTGATCTTGTATGACCTAAAAGTCTTTACACTTTTCAGGATACTGAAAATGGCAGTTCAAGCCAAATGCTAAAATACCTGTTTTAATCCCATTCTATGTAAGAAAATAATTGGAAGACAAATAGCTCTTCTATTGAATATTAAAAGGAAATAGTAAATAAGTACCATAACAAATATGGGATGTTTCTGTGTTATTCATCTGCATATTTCCTTTAAGAAAAAGAAGCTGATACTACAGAAATTCAGAATCCATGGGACTGTCACTTTCTGGTAAGCTGAACTCAACTTTGTATATGGGAACTCGCTTATAAATGTGCTGGATTTTTGCCAGCTACTGTACAGCTTTTATGCAGAAGAACAAAGTGCTGCTGCTAAAGAGACCAATATTAATGTAACTGGCCCTGACACCAGTTACATCATTGTAAGAGCACAATATGAATCTGATGATTTTCTTGCTTTACTGAGATACTAATATGTTGACTCTTAACTTTTTGTAAATGACTTATTTGTTAAACACAGCTTTGGGGTAAAAAATAAACAAATCTGCCTGTGAACATTCACATCTCTCAAATTGGTTCCACTGAAAAAGCTGAGGAAATAATTTAGTTAAAATTTCCATGTTTCTGAACCCTAGCCTTGATGGGACCTGCTGAGCAGGTGTCCAGCACCCTGCTCCCAGACTGCTATGGTATGCAGTCCTCCCAGAACTGTGGAAAGGGATGTGATTGCTGTTGTGCTAGACTACATAGGACATAGACAGTGTACTGTAAAAGAGAGTAGTTTCAACGTTTTTTCTGTTCATCGTGGAACTTTCTCTACACCTGCTCTACCTTGAAGTCATCACTTACTTCCAAGAAAAATGAAAATCCTGTGGGTGTAGACCTGCGGAAGTTTCAGAAAGGCACTCCCCATTTTAGATTCATCTGAGAATAAAAATATCTTCCAGGCTCCCTTTTAGCCTCTGAGCAAAGAACTTAATGACTTGCAATGCCCCACTCGCACTGCTACATTCACATGCAGCTCAAGAAAATGTTTTTCCTGCATGGCAGGTTACTGCAAATAGCAATCACATGTTGTAGGTGCTTTATAATTAGTGCGGACTGAACAGCCATAACCCTTTGGCTCTGATTCCAGTTCATTCTATGGCCTTCATTCACCAAGAAACACATGGATAGTTGTACCTTAAATCTTGGTTCCTAATAAAATCCATGGAGGGAAGTGAAAGTTAGGAGCTTAAGTTGGGAATGTGAATATTTTCTCTGCCAAACACAAAGCCCTGCTCTCCAAAGGGTGTATCTGGGAAGATCCAG
>NW_008825080.1:948573-992499 GCF_000699105.1 Pygoscelis adeliae
TAACTGATCAGAACCCGTATCTGGGAGCTGTACACAGAAGCAGAAAGGCCTGGGAGTTGGTAGCATGCAAGTGTGTCATGATTGCGTGTATCCCTGGTAGTTTGTTTGTCTTAGGTAGAAGCAGCTTTAACCAGCCAAATAAGTTGGTTTATTATTATGTCAGCATGCTTCAAAATAGAAATATTTTTGGTGGCCTGTCTTGTAAATGATGGATGCCTCTGGTCTGGTCTCCAAGGAACAAACTTGGTGTAAACAGAGATAACAGTGTTGGCTTAGGGCAATCATGTCCAGATGTATCCCAAAACTCTTAATTCCTTTGGCAAAATAAATAATTACATAAATTATACAGGGGTTTCAACTGCTCAGAGGCTTTCATTACCTTGACATACCTTACTATCTTGGCTTTCTTCTGTCTGAGCTGAAGTGACTAAAATCCATTCTTATTCTGTTCTTAGCAAAGCCAAAGGTCAGGCAAGTGAGGCAATGTACAATCCATGTCTGATAAATGGCTTAAGTGTCATTAATGTATAAATCAATCCAAATCACAAAAAAAATTACTCCTTTGGAGGGGTAGAAACAGCACCTTCAGGTGGATGTCTAAAGGCAAATAGAGAAATAAAGCATGTATCTGGAATGCTGATATTGTCCGTATTTTATGTGAAGGAAAAGTAAAATGCACGTGGTGCTATTCTGCCCTCTCTTTGTTCTTCCAGTGCTATTCATAGATTTTTTTGGTGGAAGGTCTTTCATCACTTCAGATAGGTTCTCAAACCATATGGCATGTGCTTCATTTATCTTGGGTAGAAGTGTGTAAAGTGTCCCTTGCCTTCAGTCTTTGTTATGACGCATCTCTCGTATGGAAAGTCTTTTGAGTACTACCCTCCCCTCCCAGGTCCAGAGACTATCTTGTCTTATTTTAGTCTTTTGTATCAAAATGTTCATTATATCATCTATCTGTATCCTAGAATTAACAACTTAATTTCATTGATGTTTGTAAGACCTGCAGACAGGATGTGATTAATGCCTATTACCTCTCATTAATTTATATTAGATACATAAATATTATATTAGAAAACTAACTCTTTAATTTTGATCTCTCTAGAAAATGCCAACACAACCCTAATTACATCTCAGCTATCAGTTACTGAACAAATCATGTCTGTGCTGGAACCAATGCAATTGATCAGACTGCTTGTCGCTTGCATAAGATGAACAGTGTGCCAGCTCCAAGAGGAGCATTTTATGAACATCTTAAGTGCCATGTAAATAGAGCACTGGTAAAATGGGTAGGGGGGATAATTTTTTAATGATAGATCAATAGATTCTTAAGTGCATACATTTCTCAGCATGAAATACCGTTTGGCTGAGAGTTTTGTTGTCTTGGCAGTGTCTGATGGACAAGGGGGTACATTCTTTGTATTATCATAGTCTACTGTAGCTCCTGTTTTTTTTATTTCTGCCCCCCCGCCCAGTTCTTATTGCCTCTTTCCTACCAATGTTTCTCTATGCTACTTGCAGCTTTCTGTTTATTTTTTCCTCTAAATTCTCCTTTCTTAGTGTTTAATTGCTGTACCACAAATTTTCCCAAAACAGTGTTAGTCAGGTGTTAGGATATGTACCCAAACCCATCCCAGCAGTTGAATGACACCTGGATTAGATATTTACAAGCTCCTTTATTCATTGTCACCTTAAATCTCATAAGGTACTGACCAAAGATTTTATTCAAGTTCTCAAAATATCTCATAAGAGGATCATAACGTAACCTTTTTAATTAAATTTTTTAAGCAATATATTAGATGTACTTAAATTGTGAATGAAAGGTCCAAATACCTGAAACCTAAAATTTAATTTTACAGTATTACCAGAGATTGCTTCACCCTCTTTAACCTGTCTCCTCAGAATTGAGTTTAGGTGCATTCACATCTCTTTCTCAATGTGCTTGGTGTGTGTCTTTTGGCAGAATTGAAAATGATTAGGCACAAAGCATTCTGCATAATAATATTGGAGCTACCTACAAACACAATAGAGGTATGGGCTCCTTGGGGCCAGATTGACTGGGCTCTGTATGCTGTTAACAAAACCATGCCATGCTGCGTGTCTGAATTAGCTGTGCAGAGTCAGACTCTCCTTGGGACTTGGTCAGGCTCTTGTGAACCTCTGAGTCTCGGTGAAGCAGCCTTTGGTCACACCTCTGCTGTCGCAAGCCCACATCTATGGCCTGATGGAGGATACCATTTGGCTGACCTGAGTCAACTTAGTTTAATTTTTCACAGAAGCCTCATTTTAAATACTGAGACCCTACAGCTCTAGGGTTATGCAAACTTGATCTGGGAATGCTACAAAGGGGGCATTAATTCACCACTTACTTCCTTGAGTTTTCTGTTCCCTGCCTGCAAATCCACAGATGTGCAGATTCCTTGAGGACAGAGTTTTCTGGATGGATTACATCCCATGTGATGTGCTAGGCTGCTTTACCTCTTTGATCTGCTCTGGTGCAATACAGGAGTAACTAGCCATGGCTAATCATGGGAGACAGGCTAATCAGGGAGCTTGGGAAAGAAAATCAAAACTTAATTCAGTTTTATTCAGTGAGTTAATATTGAATGAATAACGAAAGTATTTTGATAAAAAAAGGTCTCAAACATTCATTTCTTTTTCTTTTTCTTTTCTTTGGTGGTTACTGTAAGAAGCTTGGTGTACTGCAGTTCTTTTCATTACCCAGGAAGGGAGGCAGCATCACTATCAGAGGTTCCTTGTTTATTTTGTTCTGTTGTATTTGTTTCATAATATTTTGGAAGAATTTCTGGCTCAATGTGTCTCTTGGTACTGATTTCTTCCCATCTTTTTAATTTATGCCTTCTCCTAATGAAGTTCTTGAGAATCTTCAGCTGCCTGTGACAAGAGTTTCCTGAATGCTAACCTGGGGCTGTGTCCTTTTGTAGATCATGGTAATTGTGAGATGACTTACAAGAATGTTAAGTAGCTGCATTTTGCTTTAGGAAGCATACCAGGCTGTCATTTCAAATCTGCAAGGAGGCATAGGTATGTTATGGTTCATCTCCTGTGCTTTATTTCAGTACTTCCTTCTGAGAGTCTGTGAATGAAACTGGATTCTGTATTAAACAAAGCTACCCCTCCACTATGGGAAAGAGAACAAATGTAACAACAACACTTGTGGTATTTCCCTGTTTTTAGAATAAAATGCATGGCCACAAAACCTGCTGATCAAGAGGGGTCACACCATTCTGGCAGCAATCTCCAATCTCACGCTTTGATGTTCTTTCCAGTGATGAGCTTGTAGCAATAGGCATGATCACATCTGAGCTTGTTATGTTGTTAGGTTAGTTTACTAGACGAAATGGGGGAAGGAGAGGGAAGAATCAGGATTTGCATCACAGTGCAGGTGCAAAATATCCCATGTCAAACCAGTTATCCAAGCAGACATCTCTAACCATTTTTGTCTACTGTTGTGATATTAAACTGTATGTGCCTCATAATCTGGCTTTTCTGATTTACACTTTCAGTTTCTGAATCCAAAAACCCTGAATCTATAAAACAGGATTCATTGTCTTAGCTCCTTAAATATATTCAAAAAAGTACTACAGGATCCATTCAATGTTTATTTGGAGAAGTCATAAAAGCAGAGGAAAGACACACTTTCAGCAGTACAAATGAGTCCTCCCCTCTTGAGAGCTATTGAAATGTAAAGGAAAGGTGGCTGACAATAAAGTTCTGGAGACAATAAACAGAAATTGGCCCACTGGGCTGGAGTCCTCACCCTTGATTGTTCAAGGAACTCCAGGATATAGAAATGGCAGGAATTATAGCACACCTATTTCCACAAAATGCCCATAAAAGAATTTTGTGATACATTGAACTAATAGAAAATATGGTCTAGGTTGCATTTTGTCACTTGGGGCCCTATTAAGATCTGCTAATTTGGTAAGGAGTCCAGATCTTTATCAATACCAGGCTATAATGATTTTTGAATCGTGTCTTGAGAAGTCATTACATTGCTTTACAGGCTCATGTTCCCCTGAGTCTGTGCTTTAATTTAACTGATCAGGTCAACAGGACAGCACTGAGGTAAGGGCACACTTTGGCCGTCAGACTCTTCTCATATATATAACTAAAGTTCCTGTAGTAACTTTTCCAAGGAAAGTTGTACCAGTTGTTTGAATCCAAAGAGTTCTCTCCTTTTAAATCAAGACTAAGTTGAATACATACAGATGAAACATCTATTTAAAATATATTGTCCAATTTAAGTCCCAACACCCAAACAGGTGAGCTTGTTAAAGAGGCTCTATTCCCATATGGGGAATACAGAGAAATGTATGAATCACAGTATCACAAAACAGTTGAGGTTGGAAGTGACCTCTGGAGATTGTGTAGTCCTACCCCACTGCTCAAAGCAGGATCAACTAAATCATGTTGCTCAGGACCACGTCTAGTCAGATTTTGAGTATTTCCAAGGATGGAGACTAAAGCCCCATGGGCAACCTGTTCCAGTGTTTGGCCACCTTCTTTTGTCTGCATGGATGTTCATGTATTTGACTTTGTGCCCATTGCCTCCTGTCTTGTCACTCGTACCCCTGAGAAGAGTCTCACTCCCCCTTCTTTACTCCCTCCCTCCCATCCTACCAGCCATTTATACACACTGATAAGATCCCCCCTGAGCCTTCTTTTCTCCAGGCTGAATAGTGCCAGATCTCTCTGTCCCTGTATGTCCCTGCATGTCAGCGTCCCTATATGGCAGATGCTCCAAGCTCCAAGCCCTTAATCTTTCTCATGGCCCTCCACTGGACTCACTCCAGTATGTCCATGTCTCTTTTGTACTGGTGAGGCCAGAACTGGACGCAGCACTCCAGGTGTGTCTCACCAATACTGAGTACAGGGGAAGGTTCACCTTCCTCAACTTGCAATGCCCTTCCTAATGCAGCCCAGGATGTTCTTGACTGTCTTTCCCCAAAGGGCACACTGTGGGCTCATGTTCACCTTCATGTCCACCAGGTCCTTTTCTGCAGAGCTGATTTTCAGCTTGTTGAGTTCAAATGACTAAACCAAAGCAGGTGTGGTATCGCCCAGAGTTATCTTACATATAACTCTTGACAAAATTGGTCATTGCTGCAAATACTTAAGTAGGTGTATGTAAGCAGTACAAAATTACTATTTATTTAACTGTAAAATGAAGGTTTTATGTTCTACCATGCTCAGTATTACACTTTCAGGTGCCAATAGCTGCCAAAATGATTGCAATTTCCAAATATGTAACAGGAAAATATACAACCCTAGTAGTTAAAACTACTAGGGTACTGGGATGCAGAATAAGTTAAATTATCGACTATTCTCTGCCACAAACTGAGTTTGTAATTTGTCTTATGAGTTTAGCTGCAGTTATGGCAAATCACTTCTTCAGCTGAATCTTACTTTATTCCCTTTATATCAAAATGTAAGTATGACCTACATGTCTATTAGGGGTGACTTTCCAGACTGACTTCCGAATGAAATGGGCATTTCATACAAAAGTTGTGACAGCGAATGGGGAAAAAAAATCTGCAAAAAATATCAACATTATGTGTTATGCTATTTAAAGCATATAAAAATAGTAGGAATAAAAAGACATGCACAACCCCCACACATTTTAAGAAAGGATAGAAAAAAATACTAAAACGCATTTAGCTTTTAGAAAGAAAAAACAATTGAGTCTACTGCAGTAGGGCAGACAGAGGAGGTGCTGAGCTTTTCCTCCCCCGAAGGGATGGTCCCTGCAACCAGGTGAGCAGCCTGTCTCCCAGCAGAATTTCACCACTTGAACACCATCACTCCCCACCACGGGTCTGCCCCTAGCACATACTCATGCTGCTGATGAAAGTGATGGGTGCCAAGAGACTTCCACCTACTTCCTGCCTTTAGCTGTCTTGATATCTTCCAAATGGAGAAACAGAAAGGGCAAAACCACATGATT
This sequence comes from Pygoscelis adeliae, assembly GCF_000699105.1. Classification (NCBI taxonomy): domain Eukaryota; kingdom Metazoa; phylum Chordata; class Aves; order Sphenisciformes; family Spheniscidae; genus Pygoscelis; species Pygoscelis adeliae. Next base: position 954,539 of record NW_008825080.1, read on the forward strand.
TGTGCAGGGAACATAGGCAGATGGATAAGGGTTGAACTGAAGCCTCCTAAGCTTGGTAGCTGGGGCTCATGATGCAATCTGTTCTGTGAAACATCCTTTTTCATGTTATTTCTAGCTGTTTCTGCAATGTGTCATCAAATGCTATTCATACTATGAAGCACAATGATTGCATTGCTTTTTTTTTTCCTCAAGCTTGTCGTGACTGTTGATTAAAGAGTATGTGGGCTACAAAGTAAAATGCAAAATTGACACCTACCTGCACAAGGGAAACACCATAGAAGACAATGCTTTGTTTTTCTCTCTTGAACCATGCTATCAGTTCTAGGGTCCATTAATGTAATGGTCATGCAAATATAAACATGAACAACTAAAAATACATTTTGTCTTCTCTTTGGTCAGAACCATGAAAAATGAAAAGATTTTAGTCTTTACCTCAAATTTCAAAATTATTCAGGCTTGATAACTGCTGCTATTAGAGTGATCCTTGCCTCCTCCATTCCGTGAACTCTGCATTCAGCACTTGTCCATTCTTCTCTTTCCTCCCCAGAGAAGAGAAGTACCAGGCAGGTACAGCTAAACACGTGTTGTGACTTTCTGGCTTACAATAGTTTTGGCCTGTGAATATCTTTGATACCTAGTGACAGCTGAGCTCATGCTGGATACTTTCCTAGTAGCGTATCTCTCATGCTTGGTATTTAGTTCTCATGATATCTCTAGGATCCTTCACTGAGACTACTACCTTTGTAGGAGTCTGCAGTCTCAGAAAATTTTAAATTTGGTTAAAATTGACAACAGGATTCTGAAGTTATTAGAGAAAGAGGCAGGATAGGTAGCTTTTTCTCATTAACTTAGTTTCCCAATGAAACAAGACTCTGAATAGTTCAAATGCTTTTCCTAATACCGTCCTGAGAGAAGGAAAGCAAAAGAGCAGGAAGTTACTAATAAAGGCAGAAAACTACTAGAAAAAAACTTAGGATGCAGTATGCCATCATAGGTTCAATATACCTTAGTGAATACATAAGTAGTCATGACTGACCTTGGTCTACTGTGTTTTCTCAAGGAAGTGTAGATTCTGCTAAGGAACTCCATGAATAATGCTACTCTCTTGCTTTCCTCCCATAAATCTGGATGAAAAGTGGCACAGCTTGCCTAGAAACTGGGTTTGATGTAACTTCTGAAATCCAAACATGGAGTATGTAAAGGTTTCAGTTTTCTAAAGGTTGTAGTTTGAGTTTTTCCAAATGAAAAATTCCTTCCACTTCAGAATGACACCACTGACCCAAACAAGTCTTCAGAGTTTCCTAACCAGATTTAAAATTGGGAACACTTTTCCAAATAGAATATTGGATATTCAGATATTTTAAATGTAAATTTAAGTGTTCTACATTGTGTAGCAGAATTAGAGTGCTGCATCTGAAGCAGTGACAGTATTCCCATCTTTTTCCGGTGGAGCCAGGACTTGAGCTCAAATGTTTCCAAGCCCCCCCTCACCCCAAGGCCTGAGGGGGGGACACCCACTGGTGACCAGCCCCATGGCAGACTCCTGCTCTTGGCCACCTGGGCTTTGCTCTGACTGTGTGTGCTGCTCCCAGGGGGCCACAAGGGTGGTTTCACCTGTACATCAACTCCTTTCCCCTTTCCCACAGTCCCCCAAGTTCTTGTTGAAAAACGTTTCATTCTGTCATTTGCTCTTTAGTCAAACAACTGTTTTCAAGTGATTGCAGTGCTTCTCACACACATGCCTAGAAATCTCAACAGCTGCAAGTTTCTTGGTTCCATACAGGATAAAAATATTTGTTGACTAGTTCTGAAATGTCCTACATATAATTAGTTTATTACCTATAATGGTCACTTCAGGAATATTTCTTTTCTTCTTGATTTCTTTGTAAGGATCTGATGAAAAAGACTTTTCCCAATCTGAAAGTCAAAGTTGCTCCCTCCAAAACAAAAATGCCTTGAACACTTGTCAACCAGGACTTTATCTGTGTCGTAAATTCAGCCTTTTCATTCTTCAGCCTTTTATTATTATGTGCATAGCAATACCAGAAGTGCTAATCACACATACCTGCTGAGTCTTATAGCATCAATGACCAACAAGATGGGTGCTACCTATGGAAGCTTATAAACTAAACACAAGAGGGTATATAACTCAGGTAAAGAGAAATGCTTGAAGAAAAAGGCAAAGCTGGGAAAGGGGACAAAGGAAGAGTTGGCATGACTAAAAATGTGACAGGTTAATATATTTTTGCAGTAGTATCTCCTGATGAGTATTTGCAATTGGATAATATACTGTTTGAAGCAGGGAAACATAATTTTTTGCATGAGAAAGATTGATACAAAAGATGTTAAGTAAAGGTGCCCCACAAGAAGAATCTAGCAGTTTTAGGAAATGTATCAATGAGTACTTTAGGTTTGGGGTGGGGGGGAGGAAAATGCACTGTGTTTTGAATTTAAGTGGATAGATTTGTCCACAGTGTCTGAGAAATAGCTTGCTAGGTCTCAGTTTGAGCTTCTGGCAAGATCTTTACGAGGGGGCATCAGAGTAAGGCTGAGAATTTTAGTCAGAGGAGAAAGAGATTGAAATTTATTTGCCGTGTATTTGTTCTTTTCTTGTAATGACCTACTGAATACTGAATACTTCTTAATCACAGACATGTTAGTTGGAAGGGAACTCTGGAGATCATCTAGTCCTGCCTCCAGTTCAAAGCAAGGTTGTCTTCAACACCAGGTCAGATCAGCCGTGGCTCTATCTACATGTGATGGCAATTCCACAAAATCTCTAAGCAAATCCATTCCAGTGCTGCACCAACCACCAACACAGCCAGGAGAACAGTGTAAGAGAAACCAGTGGCTGGGAGGTGAACCCGTGTAAACTGAAGTGAGACACATTTTTAAACATTGAACTCATCTTTTAAACAGTGAGAATGTTTAATGACTGGAGCAACATTTCAAGGGAAGTGGTAAATGCTCCATTTCTTGTTATCTTCAAGCACAGACTGCTTTTCTGGCATGTATTTTAACATGTACAAGGTATATGTCACTGAAGTGCAAGTTAGGAGGCTCTGAGCAGGGATAAGGGAGAGAAATTTGATGTTATGTGATATAGGGGAGATCAGGGAAAATTATGCTCATTCTTCTTTCATCCCATCTATGAATTAATACAATATGTGTACAGTGATTGTGTGCATAAAAATGAGCACTACTATGTCTGACTTGGTCATTTTTATGCTGAGTGTTTCATTTGTGGGTGCATATTCTGAACATCTGGATTCTTTCATTGCTCCACAGGGGTCATGATGTAGCTTTACAGTGCCCCCTCTTAGACTCCAGGGGACAACTTCAGAGCACAGCACACTGTCTGCAAGAGATCTGTAAGAATTTCTGTGTGTTTAAAAAAATCTCCTGAATCATAAGCTCATCCTAGTTCTTGAAATTAATTAGTGATTGCTTATTTAGCATAATGACTCAGTGCCTTTCTCATCACTAAAAAAGGTCCTTCCAAAATAATATAGTCTTGTTGGCTGGGCACTATGGAGTAGCTTGTATTTCTGTCCAGTTTGCTATGCCAATTTTTAAACATGACTTCTGAGATCCTAAAATGTGCCAGAAGATAAGTATCTGCCCAGTGATGATTTTCTGGCAACTTGCACTAGCACTGAGATATCATAAAATACAGGATTGATTCTAATTATTGTCTGTAGCATTTCCCACACTAGAATCCTAAATTTTTGAGCCAGGATAATAACACCTGGTAGCATGGAAATAACTCTTTAGGTTTCTAGTTTCCACTAAAGGCCAATCTTGCTATTTTTTTTTCTTTTCATCTTTCCTGTTAGGTTGGAACAAACCAAAACCTATGAAATAGCAATTTGAATTTTTAGGATGGGGCCTTGTTTTCTGAAAAATGAAGTCAAATGTCTAAATATCATATCAAAGAAGACGTATGATCTTTTCACTGAGAGCAACTGAAGTCACAGATGATGCTGCATTGTAACACTACCTTAGTGAAATTAGAAAGCAAAGCTCTGAAAATTCTTAAACACAGCCTCCAAGAGAAATTGACTTTTCAAAGTGGTTTTATAAAGGCATTAACCAGGCTTGCATTGTTCTCTTATGGTAATTTTGCTAAAAGTCAACTAGTTTCCTTCAGCCAAAATTACTTTTGTTCAGACAAAAGAGAAAATAGCAATAAGCCAGATTTTACACCAGTGTAAATGGATTTAGTTCTTTTGAAGTCAATGGAGTTATCCCAGTTTCTACTAGCTAAGGATGAAGTGCAGCTGTCCACTACTAAACAATGCCTGCTTTATGGCTTACCACTGTTAAGTGGCAGAAGCTGCGTGGCAAGCATCATATTGTATTACTTTACAGGACAGCTTTTATTTCTGTTTTTTGCCTCAGTAGGACATTCTACCAATGATGTGGGCTGTGTGTCCAGCATCCGTCTGAGTGTGCTGCCTGCTTTTGGTTATTTCCAACAGTAGCTCTTCACCATCCTTCCTCTTAGCCTTAAAAGGAGATGTTTGAGCAGACAAAGCACTTGTGGGCTTCAAAAACTTCCTGTAAGAGATGAAAGCAGCCCTTAAATCTTGATAACCGGGGGAAGCTACAAAGGAGGTATAGTATTTCTCTGAATCCTGGACTGTGTCTTATCTCATTATGTGTGTACACAAGGGGACAATGTGAGGGCTGAGCAAACCACTTCTGTGTGTGGCATATCATGACTTAAAGTTTTAATGTTTTCTTAACTTTCCCTTTTCTCTTTTAATGTGCTTCTAATGTATTTCATGAAGCTCCCATTTCTGAAGGTTTTCATCTCCTACAGCCACCCTAACCCTCCAATAGCAACTGCTTGGAGAGCAGCAAAGCGAATAATTTTTCAGCAGGCGTTGATCTAGACTCCCCATTGATGGTTGATAGTAGCAGGGAGCAGTTGAGTTGAAGGAAGTGTTTAATTCTCCACTTGTTCTAATTATCAAAAAGGTGCAGTGGTTTCTTTGATGGAGTCTCTTCAAAAAGGTGCCAGTTCCCAATGCAAGAGAAAGTGGATGAAGCAAAAAAAGGAAATTGGGAATTCCTCTGTGATGAGTTCACTGCAATTCTGTCCTTTCTGCTATTCATGAAGCAAGAAATAGCTTCACCGTCTCAGGAGGCCGGATCACCACAGTGCTTTCCCATGGCATGAGCAGGTAAGAGAGGTACTTAGATAGCAAAAGCCTGCTTTCAGATGGATGACAAATCTCAGCCTGCCAGTTATCTAACTGTCAGCAAGTATCTATGTGTAAGAAACACAGCAAACATGGGTTCTTAGAAATAAATGAGACCAGGACAGTCACATTCTTCTGAGTTGTGCCAATCCTACTCATCCAGGTATTGACTTACTTATTAATACATGTCCTGTAACCAACCTGCATAAAAAATGAAACTCACTGTTCATTCTGCAAAGAGCACTTTAAACAAAAGATATGAAGGAAGAGAAGTAGAGGGAGGTTGCAACGCGGTCTCCAGACCACATTTGGCAGTGACCAGATTTCAAAGCACATCTCCTTACTTCTGCCTTTCAGGAGAGGATAGATACAATAACAGACTTAGGGCACAATAAGTGCCTGTGAATAATGTGACACACATTTGTTTGAGGAAACTTGTCGCTACACTTGTACTGTTGCATTGTGGGCTCTCAGCCTCCCCACCTGCCAAATAAATCCTGCAGAAACGTCATATGTAGAGTGTCTGTTTCCTGCTAAGCAATGCCCTGTGACCCTTGGCAGCAGAAGCCTCTTTCCCCTCGGTCCCACTGTGCTGCTTTGTGTCCTCTCCGGGTGAGAGTCAGGAGTGCTGCTCCCTTAGAAGATCTTGGACTGAAACCCCAGGTAGGAAGGAAGCAGCATGCAGCGTCTTTTGTCAGAGATAAAATGTAATTAGCCTGGAGGATGTGTGAGTAAAGGAAGCTTACAGGAAAGCAGAATCACGTGACTCTGATGAAGCATTTAAAGGCACTTGTTGCAAAAAGAGGGTAAAGTAAGTTAGAATGCAGGAAAGCTGGAGTCTTTAGACATAGCCAGTCGGTGTAGCCCAGGTCTCACAACCTATCAAAATGTACCTTCATCCCCTGAGAATTTTCACAGAAGGTGGTTGCAATGTTTTTGTTGTGTTTGCACATGAAGTCATAGCAACTGCAGATCTAAACTGTACACCAGTGTTATTTTGAAGATGTAGACAAAAAATGATGTCTATAATAATACATCTTTATATAGGGTGCCATGCCTGCCTAAAATTCTTGATAAAAGCAAATAAAGGAAGGTTTGAATCTCTCTGGAATTTGTATTTGTTGTTGGTATCAATGATTTTCAGTACCAAATCTGGATTATTCAGTTTCAAATCTAGCCTAATTAGTTTATTGATACAATGCAGTCAAACTCCTCTTACTTACATGGTCCTTCTGCAAATGAACCATGTATTAATTTTCTATGTTAATAAAAATATCAAGGTAGCAGTTACTTGATTAGGAAAGTTTTGTCTTAGCAGATTTACATGTAGTTCTGGTGGTTTTAAGAATTTGATTCAACCAATTTTATGACTGAAATTGGCACCGTAGGTAGACAAGACATCTCACATTTTAATAAGAACATAACAAAAAGTCAGGGGAGGAGCTGAATGGAGTAAATTCAAAATGACTTACAACAGAGTGACTTTCACAGAAGGTCAGCTTACTAAGTTCATTTCACAAGGGATATTTTTAGCAATTTGGAAATTTTATTTAGAACAGCCTGCTTAGATGTAATGTGAAAATTGGAAGTAATGGCCGCAGCTTTGTAAACAGGAAAAGTCTGGTCTAATATCACATTATAACAAATTTTGGGTTAATTATGCCACAAACAGAACAGAATTTTGGCGACATAAATTGATAAATATATAGCAACTAAAGATATCAAAGTCACTTCAAACTGTTTTATTTTTATGCAGTAAGATCTATGTTTGTTTACATCAGTGCAGAATGATTTTAGCACTGCTCTCCCTTTGTTGCAAAATTAAAGAGCATTTGATAAAAATATCTCCCAGCAATGGGTGAAAGGTTCAGTAGACATTTCAGGGATTTTCTGATATCAATACTATCCAGATAGATATTTGCCACATTTGCTTGAACATATGAGAAAAGGTATATGAAATTTCTGCAGGATTATTTATAAGATCTAAGTAGACCAGAGTTGTTCCCTGTGGACCCCCATTTCCTCTGTGTGTTCAAGCTATGCTTAGTGCAAGGTTGGAAAGCAGCCATCATCACAGCTTCAGGAAACTGAGGTGACCAGCCACTGACCACAGGCTGCTCTCTTCGTCACAGCAGATCAAGACCCATTCTGGTGTGCTCCCAGCTTCCTCATCAGGATGTAATGATACATCCAAGTCATGAGCCATTTCCTTCGATTGCACCTCCTCTGCTAGTGGTTGGTTAGATAAGGGATATTATATAGCCTCCCAATCTCTTTGATGGACACAATTTATTACAGGGACATCCTACTTTTCCTTGTGCAACTAGGACTACGTGGTGCTGTGTACGTGCTCCTGGTCATGGGACATTGAACTGTCCAGGCAGTTCTGCTTCTGTTAAGAAAATGCCTGGTGGTGGTAAAGCATTGGCACAGGTCCCAAACTTGGCACCAACATGGATCCATAGTGATTTTTAGAATTCATGTTCTTCTTGACCCCAAAAAGTTTTGTCATTTCTGGCCTAGATACCTTAGGCTTATGCCTGCTTATTCACAGCAGCTATAAAATTATCCTTATTAGTGACCACAACCATTCATTTAAAAAATGGCACTGAAGTTAAATGAAGGTGGCAAATAGCCACAGATACCACTTTGTATGATAATGTACACAGAAGATAACCTGTCCACAAAATTTAAAATTTCAAACCAGTGGTTCCCGAATTTCTTTTTGCAGCCAGCTGCCATTTCCATTGGTAGTTGAGGGTTCACAGCCTCCATTCAGTTCCTTCAATGGGGGCTCATGACACCCACTTGAGAAGGACCAATACATGGGCCAGCAGCTAGGTCCAGGCAAGGGAGGAGATGGTGAGATGGTGTTGGTCAGGAGAAGAAGCAGTCTTCAGGGTATCAGGGCCTTTTCAAGATTCTTACTGTACATTTTGTCAAAGGAGTACTTAAGGAGGTAACATAAAATAAATATCCTTTTTTTTTTTGCAAGGAGATTCTTCCATGTATTAGGGACAGTATGAAACAAGCAAGGAAAGGCTTACTAAGAAATGTGAAATTTGGGAGTAGTTGGTACCACAGGTGCACTGGAAGTAGAAGGCCACAGTCACAGGGAATGAGAAGGGGAAAACTCATGTCAGGCTTTACCATTTTTTAAAAAAATACTTTTAGAGTAATGTGGCAGAATTCTCATCTCCACATCTTTCTTCCTCTTCACACGGAGAGGGCCGACGTGTTGAAAACGCAGCCAGTATTGTAGGTGGGGATGCAGTGATATCAAGGTAGAAGACAACCTATCTGTTGTGGCTAAATGATACCGAGAAGCTACAACTGCCAAGAAGGAAAAAGGGGAGAAACTGAAAAGTAAATAAAGATTCTTAGTTAATCCACTAAGAAGCTGATTAACTCCTAATCAACTGAATGTCATGGGAAGAGCAAGTGGAGGGATTCAACATTTGAACTCAAACAAGAAGCTTTTTCCATTTAGATAAATATTCTGTCCAGGCTGCTCTTGTTATGGAGCAAGAAGGAGTAGGAGTTCCCAAGGTTTCGTTGGTACCACCTAGAAAATTAAAAACTGTCAAACCCTGTTTGTACTGTTGTTGAAGAAAGTATTAAATAGACTTTTCATTTAACCCTTACATATGTGCTGGAAAACATATCAAGCAAACAACAGAATTAAAGCAGAGAATAAAAATTAGTACATTTCAACACTTCAAAAACTGTTGATGATAAACATTTAATCCTTGAACTAAAAGTAGGCAGATGGTCAGCCATGCAACTGATAAAACAACTTTTTTTTTTGTACCATAAAACTAATAATACTTTCATAGATGATGCAAACTGTGTACCATGAAGCAGAAATAGAAGTGCTTTTTTTCTATATTGAATGCAAAATTGGTCAAATACTAAGTCATACAGTGTTTACGAACACATCACAAGACTTGCCAATCATATATTCATCTCTATTACTTAAGGGAAAAATAGATGTATTATTGAATCTCAAGATTTATTATTCTTCCTCTCAGTACTCATAATACTAGTGTCTGACACTATGTGCTCAGAATTTATTCTTTTTTTTGCTTCTTGGGATTTACACTTTGTAATATTTTCCGAAGTGGATAGTATTCTCAAAAACAGCACATCTTATTACATTTTGGTAATTTAAAAGTGGAACAGGGCACAATTAGATGATAATTATTTTAGACTTTATGAGAGCTCGGCTTACTTTCATTTCCCTTATCTAAATTTCTCTATACTGGAAAATCTTCTAATTATTATTGTAAACCTTTTAATGATAAAATTCTTTAGAAGATTTGGCACACAGCTTTCACATATAAGGAAACTCACATAAGTAATATAGCTGAGATATGTTTCCTCTTTCTTTTCAAAAAGAAAGTGTTCATGGTATGGTAAGATAAAAACAGTAAGATGTTGAAAATTTGGGTCCCAACCCCATGAAGCCCTGGGTCATATACTTAATGTTAAGTTCTGAGGTTAAGTCAGAGCCAATGGCACTACTGACTTAAGAAAAATGAGTGTGCTTAAGTGACCTGCTGGATTAGAGCCAATATTTTCTGCTTCTTACAGGATGGAGTTCCTTAGATGAGGTTTTAACAGTCAATTCAAATAAAAAGGCTAAAATTTCCATCCTAACAAAACTACATTTTCCACAACAATTTATTTCTACTTTTCAGTCCCAGTTAGAGATTAAAAAAGGCAAGGTATCCAGCATTTTTAACTGCGTATGACTTCAGTGGAGGATTTGTGATTCACAGGCTTCCTACTCTCCCTCTCCACCCCCTCAAAGAAAAACCCTTTTCTTTCCAAAGAAAGAAGCTACCACAACCTTTTCTGTGGTTTTTTTTGTTTTGTTCCCTAAATATACTGCCAGACACCCTCCGTAGCCATATATCCTAGGTTCCACAGCAGCTGAGTGAAATTGAGTAAGTGGCAGCAGTTTCCCAGAGCCGCATGGGGATGGTGAGGGTTTGTGGTTCTCAGGAGTCCCCCCTGCTGCAGGTACGATCTGTCAGCCAGAGGCTCAGTGCCAGCCCCATGGATGGCTGCCATTTAGGCTCTGGTACGCCACGTCCTAGGTCCTGTCACCAGGCACCTGGGCCTGCACAGCAGAGTATGCTAAGGTTCAATCCAGGTAGATTTTCTTTACCATGATGACCACAAAATCCTGAAAATCTCCATCTTAAGACTTGAGGAATACACAAGCTGGGTCTGGAAACGCCACCCTGTGCAGTCCCACCCTGGAGGCAGCTGCAAGGTTATGCTCTCTGTAAGTGCAGCAGTCTCTGCCCCTGCGTTGTTCAGATGGAGAAGTTGCTTGGAATTTCTCTGAAGTCTTCTAGATGCTAAACTAGGACTCTTCAGGGATATGGAGGAACTGAAATAGCGGTATATAAGATACCCTTTCAGTGCTCTGGTCTCCATTTCTGGATGCAATCTGAGATGTCCTGTGGGCTGGGTAGACATAAATATTAATTGGATGTAATGATCAGGTAGCAAAGATCTAATTATTTTATCCCCCACTGAAAAGTATGAGCAGGCTGAAGTTGAATGGCTGGGAATTAAAGATGTTTGTGGCTGTTACTCAGTACGTGCATTTCCTCATATTCCAATTTGTTATGGCAATAATGGAAAGACACATAGGGGATACTTCCTGTACACTAAATTGAATTTCCATATGTTTCCTTTTTTCTCTGTTTCATACTCCCTTTTTTTGCTTATACTGTTCCTGAGGTGAAGTTTGATTTTATGCATTGTTGACACCATCTGAGTTTGAAAGAAATCCAGTTTGAATTTTTTTGAAATTCCAAACCTGATTTTTATTTTGAGCAAAGGTCTGGATGAATTTCAGCTTATATAGAATTTTCATTCAGTTCAAGGACCAATATTACATGTACTTTGGGCATGCCAACTCATCTTCCTACTGCCTTAGTTATTTTATGTAAAAATCCAGATAACGTGGGTCTCTTCCCTAGTTATGCAAGGATGAGAAAAAATTTGAGAATGCTGAAGGGTTTTGGGGGTTATCAGTTCTCTGTTTCTTCAGAGGTGTCCCTTGGAGACCTGCCAAAGAAAAGGTTTATAAATGGTATGACCAACGTACCCCTATGTAGTCCAGTTGGACAATATACAAGTCCTCAGTGTTTCCAATGCCCTTCACTGACAGAGCAATTGGATATTTCATGCACAATATATATTTATTTGCCTATTCATGGGGTTTGACTGATATCTAGAAATCTGACAGGTACTAACACACTACTAACAGTAGTCTACAACTGTAAATCAAGTGTCAGGCTGCATGAGCTGTTGGTTAACATCCCACCTGCTTAAATTCTTAGGCACGTAAAGATGTCCCACTCTGACCAGTACGAAGGGCAGTAAATTTGTTTAGGAGTGAAAAACTCAGGTTCACATCCCTGTGGCACCTGAGTCTGTTCATCTGTTGGCTGTTCAGCAGTGAGCCACTCTCAGACTCTCCTTGGACATGCACCATTTTGTACAAACATTCATCATGGCAAGATCTTCAACCTCACAAGCCCAAAGACACCTTCTCTCTAGCCAAACAGTGTTTACATATTTCCACATAACAAAACAGTTCAAGCAGAAGAGACCCATCAATAAACTCGTTAATCTATGCAGGATATATATTTGAATCTTCCACGTGTCGCATGGATGCACTAACCCCCGGGTTATTGATTATTTGTGAAGGAGGGAGGGACTCGTTCTTCCATTTTCCACTCAAGAAACAGAATACCTTTCTCGGGGAAAAAAATATAACATTGACAACCTTGACACAGTTTTTTGTTGCAGTCTGTATTTGGTTCCCTGCTCAGCTGTAAAGCAGCAGGGCACACCATGGTCATAGCATTCAGGGTCACAGGAAGAACACGTTTCTGGTCCCAGCTCAAGAACACCAATAGGCCTATGGACACAATTTCAATGTTCATTGAAATCCCCCTGTGAGCTTAATAATTTTATGTGTTAGATGGGTTTTTTTTGAAAAGTTCGAAGAAGAAGCTGCAGGCATCATAAAGGAAACCAATGACAAATACAGGGATAAAAATACCTCACATCCCCATGTCCAAGTTTGAAGTTCAGTCTCTGATTTATTTCCCCTTGGCATGCAACATTTTGGCAATGTAAATTTTAGCTTAACTGGTGCATGCAGGGAACTTATGGGCAACTAATAGTTCAGCACAGGTACCTGATAAGAAGAACTCAAAACTTACTGATTTGATTTGCAGCAACAGTTGGGCCGTGCCTGTCTTGTTTTGAACCATCACTAGCACTGCTGATTTTTTTCCCCATCTGATTCCAGATGAATACTGAAAACAAAGAACAAACCAGAAAAGTACTCTTTACAGCCTCCTCAGTTTTCCACCACAGCCCCGACCAGTGCAGATTTCCTGACTTCTGGCTCAGAGTGGGTGTAAAGAAAATGAAAGTGTCTGTGCAGTGGGTGTTTTGCACAAAACTTGTGTAACTGTGCTAAAATGTGTCACAAGTAACACCTGTTTTCTTCCTTGGGATCAATGCCAGATGGACTGTAGGTTTCACTGAGCAAAGGCAACTCATCTCCTTGTTAATCCCTTGTGTAGCAAATCAACTCTTGAACTTTTACTCCCTGAGAAAAAAAAACAGAGAGAAGGAAATGCCTGGTTAGGCGTTGTCGTGGTTTAACCTTAGTCAGCAACTGAGCCCCACACAGCCGCTCACTCACTCCCCCCCACCCGGTAGGATGGGGGAGAGAATTGGAACAGCACAAGTGAGAAAAACTCGTGGGGTGAGATAAAAACAGTTTAATAATTGAAATAAAATGATAATAATAATAATATGATAATAATAATCATACACAAAGCAAGTGATGCACAGTACAATTGCTCACCACCCACCAACCGATGCCCAGCCAGTCCCCGAGCAGCGGCCCCCCCCCGGCCAGCTTTCCCCCAGTTTATGTACTGAGCATGACGTCACATGGTATGGAATGTCCCTTTGGCCAGTTTGGCTGTGCCCCCTCCCAGCTTCTTGTGCACCCCCAGCCTTCTCAGTCGGTAGAGCATGGAAAACTAAAAAGTCCTTGGCTAGTGTAAGCATTACCTAGCAACAAGTAAAACATTGGTGCGTTATCACCTTTTTTCTCATCCTAAATCCAAAACACAGCACTGTACCAACTACTAGGAAAGAAATTAACTATTCCTGCCGAAACCAGGACAGGCGTCATTAAACTTTTGCTGCCAGGTACTGTAAGATCATGGTTAATGAGGACCCCTTCCCTTTTCAAGGATTTGAGTATTTTATTCTTTTTGCATTGCCTGTCTGAAGACTGGTGCAAATGTTACCCATCTAGAATTTTTCTAATGTCTACAACAAAAGCATGTGTCCAATTTTACTTTCAGACTAGCTTATGACCATTTTTCTTACCCATATTCTTATAAATAGAATAACTTTTTTCTTGGCCAGTGTTTGTCCAAACTGCTGTGCCTGGGCTTTTTTCTTTCTATCATATAGCTCACACGGAGGTGACAAGATATGGCAACTGCTGCAATAGACTGCTTTTGCTTACCCAAGGTCGGAGGTATCTCTTGATTTATTATTTTTAACCTCTAGCTACCAATTCTTCATTCTGAACTACATAAAAGACAGATTCCTTCTCTGTCTTTTCACTCCTTTGTCTAGCAAGACTTTTCACAGTCCTTCAAAAATGCATGTGTTTGTCTCTCTTACTTATTGAATAACAAAGAGCTACAAACAAGTACTCAGACATGCATTCAAGATAAAATAAACCTTTTTTAAAGCAAATGCAAGAAAAAGTTGAGGTGATATCATCACAATCTGTAAGTATCTACCAGCAGGAGAAGAAACTCTTTAAAAAGAGAAGACCTATTGGCATCTAATGATGAAAAACGTAGTTAAACATATTAAGGCTTAATAGCAGTTTTTAAATGTGAGTGTAATCAATAAATAAATTTAAAAAAACCCTGTCAATCCACCATCCCTGAAATCAGCACTGGATGACTTTTCAAATGTTATGGCTTGACACAGGATTTAGTCGATGAAGGGACCAGAAGTGTTTTCTCTCTGCAGCATCAATTACTAATGAATTGATTACTAGGTACTATTCCCACATTGGTGTCTCTAGTCTAAAACACACTAGTTTTCTTTGGATAAATCAAAATTTGAACAGTGTGTTTCTCAGTTTTCAGCCTGTCTAGATAACGCAACTTTGCCAATCTCTTTCCCGTTGCTCACAGGCTTGTTTAAGATTTTTTACTAGGACTCCTTTTCAGAGTATTTCAGAGGTGCTGAAGTTCACCAGTAGCTTATTCAATTGCCTTTGATCTAAACAGTTATTTATTGCCTACTGCTGTGAAATAGGAAGGAAGAGTACTTGCTCATTTTTGGAGGGTACACCCTTTCTGCTCTCACTCTCTGCACTCTGGATTTATGAATCTTGGCATGTAATCCTTAAAATAAGCGTCTTCTATTGAGAAGTCCAGATACTTAATTATTTGAGAGACAAATGGAAAGAATTGGAAGAAGGAAAAATAGTTAGAAGGAGTGATTACTAGGAAAGACTAAAGTACTAAATGACAGTTAACGGAGAAAAGGATGAGTCCTCCTTCCAGTTGGAGGGAGACCTGTGAGCAGGAAGCTATCCAAATAGGTACAGTTTTAAACAAAACTGAAAGGGCCTCTCAGGTCACCACATCCATTTCCTTTTTTTAATAAACTGAGACCAGTAACTTGAATGGTTTTGGAAGGGTCATGCCGGAGATCAGAGAAATGGTGCCTATATCAAATGCTAGCATGTGTCTCTGGATATAACACATCTATTCAAGTTAGGCTCTGTTGCTCCATATTTTGCACATTTTCCTATTTAAGACCACAGTTAAATACACTGTGCATTGAAGCAATCCACAGTAATGTTAATGAGAGACTCCAGTACTGCAATGTTTATTTCTAAAAACAACAAAGATGTTGGCACAGTAATTTTCTATTATTTCAACTGCAAGTCTAATCAGAATTAGTCTGATGACTTTCAACTTCTCTCCCTTCTCCTCCTCCTCCTCCCCACTCACAGTGATTCACTTCTGATCATCACACAACAGAAAGAAAACTGCAGAATTCACTTGGAGAGAACTTCTGCTTGCTTGATGATAATGTGTTTTATTAAAACACAGTGTGCTCAACATTCAGTAGTAATAGGTGGTCACAATTAAGCAACAGCAAAATTGCATCCACAGAACATTTAGAACATCATACAATCCCAATAGAGCTTTTTTGAAAAAGTCTTGAAAATATTAGGTAAGGAGTATCATAGTCATGCTGAGTATACTGACCATGATTCAAGAAGCATCTAGCAAAAACTGGCTCTTCAAAAAACAATTTCAGGGCAAACAAGCTGGAAAATCAAAGTGAACAAGATGCAAAGACAGAAAGAACAGCAAATATAAATTTTTGAAAACTACTACTCAAACCTGGGAACAAAGAATAAAACAAGAATGGGAACAGTGTAAAAAAGACAGAGCCAGTCTCTTTCCAGTGGTGCCCAGTGGCAGGACAAGAGGCAATGGGCACAAACTGAAACACAGGAGGTTCCCTCTGAACATCAGGAAACACTTTTTCACTATGGGGGTGACGGAGTACTGGCACAGGTTCTCCAGGGAGGTTGTGGAGTCTCCGTCCTTGAAGATCTCTAAAAGCCATCTGGACATGGTCCTGGGCAACCTACTCTAGGTGGCCCTGCTTGAGCAGGGGGCTGTACAAGATGACCTCCAAAGGTCCCTTCCAGCCTCCACCATTCTGTGATTCTGAGATTCTGAGATAAAGATGCTACAGCAGAATGAACAGCCTGAAAGTAATGCAAGATTGCTGCTGTTCATTTTTTTGTTTATGTTCACTCTCCCAGGTTTGTGAGCAAAATTTTCCCTTAGAAAATGTTATTTAGTTCGGGATGATTTTTATACTATGTATTGACATGAAGAACATTGCTTAGCTGTATAGAATGAAGAGTAGTAGTTTTAGTTTACTATACAGAATAGGCTGTGTATTAAGATAATGTTAGTACTTGATATTGCAGTGTTTGTTTTGTTCCACTAAAACATTATAATTCTGTTCATTCAGTCTATTTGCCAACAATTTTTATTTTGAATGAGATCTTATATACTCAGCTCTTCACAGGTCATTTTGGGAATGTGGACCATATTGATCTAAGTGTTGCATCTATTTATATCTGCATATGCAGTATGGTCCTGCAAAGATCTGAATTTTCAATGTGCCTTTTAATTACTTTTTAGCCCAATTCTTCTTTCTTCTCCCATTTTTTTTCCCCAAAAGCTTTCTGTTCAATATACAGAATAGTTCGTCTATTAGTGCAAAATACCTTCTGTGCACAGGAAAGGTTTCTTTCGGCTCCCCCAGAATACATTCAGAGATGCAGAACACTCTTGGAATGTCAACAAGCAGTTGGGCATACAAGCAAAATATTTTGTCACTAGAAAAGTAATTTCTTCCATGTTGTCCTCTTTCTTTCACTTCTTCACCCTTTTTATTCCCAGAGATCTCTAACTCAGCCTATTAATCTCCACAGTTTTCCCTGTTTGTTTTTAAAATAAATCACTGGTTCATTTTCCTCCTGCCATTTCAGCAGTAAAAGAAGGAAACGCATGAAACAAAATTGCCTTTCTTCTTGATCTCATCTTCTAACCAGTGCCTCTTCGTGATTGACTGTGCTTTTTCCTAAAATTCATTATGACTTTCCTCTACCTTGATGGTATGTCTCTGCTTAATTTCTTTGAGTTTTCTCTTCACTTGAAGGACTCCTCCAATCTGAACCCCACTGAATATGGTTTTGCCAAAGGATAAAGGGAATAAGACTGCTGGACTGTCATTTTCTCTTACCATTGTGGGCCCTGCTGTCCCCTGAGCCCACAGGGACCCATCAACACAAGAGTCAGATATTCAGCAAGTTCTGCACAGAAAGTCTTGGGGAGCCATAGCCATGATTTTGATAAAGCAAATATTAGGGTAATTTTTTTGCTGTTTATTTTACTTTTTACAGTAATGATTAGGTTTTCTTTTAAGAGGGACATTTCAGCAAAACAAGTATTTATAGCTGGCTTTGCTAGAAATGGAATCTGTGATCAGCTTCAAAGAAATGAAGGGAAGGAGCAAAAGGTACCAAAGCCCAGGTGCAACAAGCCAGCGGTTATTCCCCTCTAGATTCCATATTTGTTCTTTTTCAGATTCCTTAACTTAGGCTTTGCCATTGCCAAAACAGCACTTTTCTTTTCTGAAAATTTTGCCTTTTCCAGCTGTAATTGTAGGCTTTCTAGTACTTTTACCAGGTATGAATTAAGGCAGCTCAAACATTACTGTGAATTGATTAATCAGGTTTACAACCCAGACAGCATAAAAATAACCTTCATTTGATTTCTGTCTGGCTTAATCTATAATGTCTGCACTATGTCATTTTTTATTTCCTTTACTACTTCTTGTGCTGCTGCTGTCTCTGCCCAGTAGAGCATTTATAACTGCATAGCTATGTTTTGTCTGCCTTTTGTTAATGTGCTGGTAGCCCAAGCAGAACTCTACACCTTTGGCTTCATCAGCGAACAGCACAGGCTGCTACACATGACTGTTATCTGAGCTCCAGAGTCAGGCTTTATTTTAAAAGAAACCTGCAGCCACTGAGCCTCAGCTTTCCTAATTCTCCATATGTGATCCCTCTATATCCTGCAGATCTCCTCTGCAATTATTAAACAACATTTCAACAGTGAAGTATTGCTGAATTTCTAAGATTTTAAATATATAGAAAAATCATATTTTTTCATTTAAGAAAAAAAATTTGTTAATATCTCTGTCTTTATTAAGTCTGCCCTTTTTAGGAGATTTCTGATTTATTTTAGGCAGTGTGACATTTCACGTCTTGTTTCTTCTTTCTTTTTTTGTCAAGTACCAAGATATTTTTTCTCATTAAACCAAGGAGTTCTGCAAGATTCTGAGTATCTCAGCGTGTAGGGTGCCCTGAACACCACTGAATGCTCAAAACATCTTGCCAATTACAATTCAATTTAACTAGGAGCAAAAAAATTTTGTTGGGTTTTTTTTTCCAAAAGGGAAAAGGAAAATGTACTCCATGATGTGTTGGCAGGGGGAGGTGAAGCACATGTCTTCATATTAAGAAAGTGATTGCAGAATGCAAGCTGATCTGTGCTGAGTAAAACCAGCATAAAAAGACCCTGGCGATGTAACCCATGACTGCCTCATGCATGACTTCTGCAAATGACTACATTTTAAAGAAGTGTGAGCTCTGAACTAAATTATACCACCTGGCAGCTAGGCCAGCATCAAATCTCCTTTTTCACTATATCATACCAAGAGGGTATACAAATCCTGCAAAAGCTCTGGAAAAGAGTATTTGCTCAGAAGCTTTTTGGAGGGCCTCTTTGACTTAGACTTCCAGGAGTAAGCCAAAGTTCCTCAGAAATGTATGATGCTTTGAAAATTGGAGGAGTTGTGGTGAGGATATAGTCTTTAGAATATTTTGGGTTTATTTCAGTCTTGTGCTTCTCTTCCAAATTGCAGAGCATCAAATTTCCTTTTCGGTGAAAAATTTGTAGCTTTCATTTTCTATGTCACTTTGACTCTAGGTTTGGGGATTTAGGGAACATCAGCTCTCAAAATATACATTGCTGTCTGTACTGCAAGTTGTAGCTCTTAAAGAACAAGCAAGCATCAGAAAGACACAGCATGGATCACATTGCCTAAAGATGTAAGTACGCCAGTCTAATATCATTAACTAATAAAAATGATCCCTAAAACAGTCAGAAGGGAACTTCTTCATTATCCAAAGGCTCAGAAAATACTTTCCAGCAGCGTCAGGTTTCACTTTGCTTGCAGTTTTCACATACTATATTTATTAATTTAATTAAATGGATTTCTAGTAGCAGTGTGCTTTTTTTATAGATATACCATGAAGAGCTACTCAGAATATTTTCAGAAAAATGTTTCTGTTGAAATATATTATTTCATTCAAGTGAAATTTTTTTGCTTATCTATATATGATTTACAAGTTTTTGACAGAGCGATTTCTGCAAGTGACTTTCTGGATGCTTCAGGAAAGGGAATCTATTTTCAGATTATAAAATCTAAGAAGAAGGGTTATATTTTTAACAGTCTTTGATCTGTAGCATGAGATTCAAGGACTACCCTGCTTAAAGAACCATACAGTATTGGTTTTCATATCTTGATACTCTGCATGTAAGATTTTGAATTTGCTGTTTTCTCTAACTACTATAGTCATTATGAGAACTTAGCATGACTGTAGAAAAGTGTATTCTCTCTGCTCTGGGAGGAGAATTAGTAAATGAGAACAGGGGTTTGTTACATACCCTGGATTTGACTAAAAATTCTTCCAATACTCTTGAGGTTACTGACAGTGGAAATTGCATTAAAATGTTCAGAAAAGTAGAGGAACCAGTTTGATTTCTACTACCTACCTTGATTTTTACATAAAAATATTAAAGATTAAGGTTAGACTAATAACAAAGAAAATGTATTTCTTTGCACTGTTTCCCTTTCTCCTGAACTTCAGTTATGTTTGGCTTAAATGACCTGTTAGATAGTACATGAAAGCAGCTTCAGAAAGCAGCAGTGATTAATCTCATCATGTACATTTGTCACTTATTGCAGCATATTTTTCTAAAACATGCTTTAGTGGGCAAAGAACAATAATTTCCTCAAGAAAATCCTGGGCAGGAAATCAGACCACACAATGGTGTCTCCCAGTTATAAAATCTGAGCTATATTTTAAAGGAATCTCTCAAACAGACAGTGCTAATAAGACATACCAAATAAGGCTTTGCAGGATTGCTTTCTGAGCATAAGGCTTTGGAAAGCTGTCAAACACTTGAAAATGTAGGAATAAATATACTCCTCCTTCATTATTTTTAGACACTTCTCAGATTCTTAAGTAATAAAAAATATGTGCCGTGGTAGTTGTTCAAACTGTGCCAAGTATCATATCAGGCAATGGCAGAGCATGTTCCTGCACAATAATTGGGCCAGTTATATGCAATTATTTCAAATGAGTTGGCAGAATGTAAATTCATTAGAAAAAATTCTCATCCACACTATTGATTCCGCGAATTGTTGCAATGTGAGAAATTCACCACATAACTTTCACACCTGGTCATATTCTCCTGGGTTTTTTTTCTGTAAGGAAAGTTGCAATGCAATTGGCATTAGATTTCTGTTTCAAAATGCCTGTGGATATTCACCCCAATTAAAAAAATGAATTCAGTCATATCTGCTTTCTATAAATATACTACTGAGTCAGTTCACTGGCAGAATCATTTGCAAAAGCTAGTGGTTTAAATGAACACTGGAGACCATTTGCAAGAGAATGTTGATTTTAGAATCACTTAGAATTGGTTTTTCAGCATGTATTCTGTCCTGATCCATCCAGTGAACAGAAAAAAGTGTAGTGATTTCCAAGCAAGGTTCAGGTTTTCAGTATTAATTACTTGCTTCAAATTGCTTATGACTATTTACAGAAATTATTCAATAAACACTTTTAAATCTTGGAATAATTACAAGATTCTCTAAGCTAGCTGATAAATTCAGTGACTGAGAGTATGTGCTATCATAAGTTCTCAAAGCTATGTCCTATCATAAGTTATGTCCAATCATAAGTTCCTAAAGAAACTTTTCTGGTTATTGAATCAAGTTACATTTAATGGGATTAAAATTAAGATCTATTTTATTAACTGGCAACTCAACCTGTCATTTTATCTTGATTTGTCATTGAGGGGATCAAAGGGCAGTTGCTGTTGTATGTGAACAGAGGACATGGCCTGGAACAGAAAATAGAAGTGGGGCAAAGTAGAGGTTTATCACCTTCTCCTCCACAGAGACAGCAACATAACAATACCTTAATTCTGGTTTTTTCTGCCACTGTAAGGACGATTCTTCAATTTGGGCCAAAATTTGGCTCCACTTTGGTGAGTGGAAGTTTGTTTTGCTTTGGCTTTTTGCTCACTTAAACATGACAAAAATTTAAGCTGGAGTCCCTGTCCCTGCAGGTTTCCTCATTTTTTCACTAACACTTTTCACTTCTTTATCCCTCATCTCTTCTCTCTGATAATTCTTATTTTTGTCCCTCTTTTCACACTTTCACTTCCTTTGCACAAGCTTTCCTTGAGCCCTGAGATGAGCCTGGGCTGTGGCACTGAACCACTGCAAGACTGCTTCTGCATGTTGGAAAAGCCTTCCTAGAGGCTTGCAGCATGAACGAGTAGCCGTTGCCCTGCAGAGCTCCTTCTCACCCTGTGATGCACACATGCCAGGAGCATTGTTGTTGGTGTTTCCGTGCTGGTACAGGCAACATTTTAAAGACCTTTTCCAGCCTCAGAGTCATGGAAATGCAGTTTAAACAGGTCAAGTTTTAATCCAACCTCCCGTGCCTAGCAAGCACACAACCTCTCCAAACAGTAGTGGTATCTTCTGCACGTACATGCGACATTATTCAGGCACAGCTGAGTCAAGTTGAGAAGGGGACCCTACCTTCGCCTGTACTGTTAAAATCAGATTCTATCTATGCTCTTCTTTAATAAACTTATTTTTGTACCAGTTAAGTACAGTGAAGGTGAAATAAGATTTTAGTTATTTATCAAAAGCAGAGTTTGTAGTTTGCCTTTGTCCCTGGACTGTCACAGTATTGAGGGATGTCATACAAATAAATTCCAAATCAGATATTTAAGTTTATAAAAGCTGAAAATTAATCTAGAAAGGCAGCTGTCCTCTGCATAGTAAAGGACAGATTGATGAAAAATCTTTGTCACCATGGGATGTTGATAAAAGAGGTTACTGATGATTGCACTATGAAATTAAGAACACTGTTGTATAGTTGGTACCTAATTTATGTAGTTAAAGATCACACGATGTTGCTGATACTGCCAAGCAAATTAAAAAAAATCTATTACTGGTAATCACCCAGTTCATTAATAGGAGGCTTATTATTTTATTTTCCTTCCAAATGCTAACATTAGTTTCAAAAACCTTCATGGAAGTTTGTGCTGTGTTTGAAGTTTCATGACATTTGTCATGTTTTATTTAGTAAAGGTGAAATTCTGGACGCAAATATTTACACTTCACAGTGAACTTCTACTTCAGAGTTTTTGTTTGAACTCATCTTTATTCTTTGAGCACCTGTTCAAATGCCGGAGGCTCAGTTCAAGCTATGTTACTTTTCTGTATTTGTTTCTGATCCCTTCAGAGAGCATCTCTTCTACACGCTGAACTCATCTGCAGGCAAACTACCCTAGTGTCCCTTCTCTTTCTCCTTTGCTTGCTACCCATTATACTTTGAGAATTTAGCTGCTTCAGGCCCCATTGCAACTTCATTTCTCCTCCTTGCCATGACAAATAAAACTGAAACCTGATTTGAACTATCAAATCAAATGATAACTGCACACACACTTTTTTCTTATTGTGTAAAAACATTCCATTAAATATACTGGCAGAAAAAAATTCGAGTACTCTGGGACCTTACTTCTTTTGTATGGTGTCTGAAGAATCACATCCTTTCGGCAGTGATTGTCTTTTGCACAGAGATGTAAGGGAGTGAAGAGGAAAGTGTTCAAGCATCTACCTTGACTTGTGATGATCTGTATCTTCTTCAGCCCTTTGTTTTCTCACCTTATTCAGTTTTCATTCTGATTACAAGGGTTTTATGCCTGTACATGAACTGGTTTGATTATGGGAGTTTGGGTTATGCAGAACTGTGAAGCCAAGGTCTGCAGCTCTTCCAAATCCCTGAGAAAAATAAACGGCCTAAAGGAGGAGTAGCAGGATTATTAGAAATAATAGCAGTTATTGATTAGAAAAACCAAATCCCTCCATCCATGCCTCCACTCACGGAAGTTCATGGTCTGTACTTACATCCTGCTTCCACCTAGTTTCTTTAGGTGTAATTTCATAATATCCTGGCATCATGAAAGCTGTGTTTCCCCAGATCTGCTTTTTCCTGCCCCAGTGCAATTCTCTGCTTCTGCATTAAGCCAGCCTGGCTGATTTAGGGCTGTGCAATAAGCCAGGCTGCTGACGTGATCCTTCTTCTCCCTCCCTCCTTTTCTGTATTTTTGGAAAGCAAGTATTATTGTATCATTTTTTATCTCATTCAGCTGACAGCACAGATGCAAATAAATGTTGCCAGCCCAACTGATGGGAAGCAATCCCTTTGCCTCCAAACTATCTTATTGTGGGATGACTGCAGCCTGAGTAAAATAGAAGAGCAGTTCAACCAGCACAAACATCACCTTAAGCGCTCATACTCAGCAAGAATATGCTGGAGCAGATATAAGCAAACAGTGATGACACCAGCACTATCAAACAATAGAGTTTAAACCAAGTCAGTGTTTTCTAGGGTGAGAAACTTTGGTTTTGCTTTCTGATCCAGTTAATTTCTGAACAGAAATTAGGAATGGAGCATTTAATACCCAAAAAGTGACTTTTATAAGCTGAATATTAGGGGTTCTGTTGCAACCTTAATAAAAAAAATCTTAATAACAAAAATCAGTAATCATTTGGTGAGTTTTTCAAAGTCTCCTAAATGACCCAAAACATAATTCTTACTGATTTTTTTTTTTTATGTATCTGTTCTCCAAAATCACTGGTTCCATATGCAGTACAATGTGTATTCTCATTTAAATCAGTTGAATTCTGTCCATTTCAGTAGGAAGCTAAGAGCCTAAATACTTAGGATTTTCAAAACATTGGGGTCCAAATCCTGATGCTTTACTAGAAGTACTGCAGGGTCAAAGTGTTACAATGTTATTGCACATGCTGCAAGGGAAAAAAAATCATCTTTCAGCCCAGATCCACTGATGCATGCTACCAGAAATCTGTTTACAGGGTGAAATACACAATCAAGGGCATTATGCAACAATGACATTATTTTCAGTTACTTGGTTATACTTATGCCACTAATTAAGCTATACCATTATTTAGTTATGGATTTTATCAGTAATGGGTAGTTTCCTACGCATTGATGACAAACTGTTTGGAAAAAAAAATCTTCTGAGAGAAGCTACTTTTCACATCTGATGGTACTATTTGCAATTTCCAACATTATCCTGGTTTATTTTGAACCAAATCAAGGTTTTCTGAAGGTTTTAAAAGGCAAGCGTGATTGAATAGTGTCTAGGCAACCTGCTAGGATGTGCTTGACAGTTTCAAATCCCTGTTTCACATCTAACTAATAAGGGGATCTAACTTTGCAAGGGGGACACCTGCCCACCATATAATCATGCAGATTTCCCTTATGAGAACTGTTCCAATTCATCTAGGGAATTAAATACTGGAGGGTCAGAGTAGGACCCTGTGTTCTAGCGACAGTAGTTACACAGGATAGCAAAACCCGACTTTAAGTTCTTGCTTCAAACCAGCTATCACAGCAGAGACTGAACCATCAGTCCCTGGGCAACCGCATTGCACTCTCCCAGTGGAGCAGCTCCATAGTGAGACAGTAATTCGTGATGTTGCACACCCAGCCCAGAGATGCTGCTCTGCTGCCTATTCATCCTGAAGCGGAGGTGTTCCTGGTTGAGACAGACACCCATTCCTGGGTGGCTTACTTGCCCTGCTAGTCTCCCTCTATAGGCAGGGGTGAAAACAGGCCCTTCAGGAAGGAAATGCAAAGATTTATATTAGTTTTCTACCCTGAACCTTCCTTTGAAGTAGAATCTTTCTCCATGGATTACACACAGACATGAGCGTACTTCTGCCTCAGTCAAACCGTGAATACCCCTGAGTATCCTGTGCCAGAATAACCAAACCATCTTGTTGAGGCACATGTGAAAGTGGCACAGGTTTAAAGCCTAATATGAATTAACATGACTGGGGATTTCTTCAATACTCCAGGTAAGTGTTAAGCAGTAAATTGTCTCTCTAGATATATTTTGATCAGAAAGTCTATCCTATAATGCAGAAAAGTCTTTATAAATGTTTTATTTAGACATGGCTCAATGAAAAAACGTCTGTCATTTTTCCAAAGAAAAAAATAATAGACAATTTTCCTAACATGTGCTGTGGTCTGTTATACTCATGAAATTTCAATCGATCAAACTCTGTTTTACCATCCATTCCCATCTCAGCTGAGAATCATAACCTCGTAAGGGTTGTAAGATTGAAATTCAGCATTCAGTCTTACCATTTGTTCAAACATTTTGCTCTATCCCTTTTCCCATTTTTCTTCTCTTTCCTTTTGCTTTCACCCATCCTAGACCCATTTATTGTTTGATTTTTTTTTTTTCCCTTCAGTGTTCACTTTAAATCTCAGGGGCAGATTGTGAGCAGTTGCTCAGAGAAATATTCCCATTGTCATTAGTAATAGCTAATGTGACTGCTCATTAGTGGTAGCTCTTCACAATCTGGTCGGGGTGATTTAGCTTTTTTTTCCTTTGTAAGAAAAGCTACTGATTTTCTCTCTACAGCCCACATCAGTCCTCAGCTTGTTATTTCTCCCCATTTATATATATATATATCCCCTGAGTGCTTATTCCCTCCCATTCCCTGTTAAAAAAAATCTTAAGCATTCACACAAGACAGAGAGATTCAGCTGAGCAAATACAGAGGCTTACATCTAAAATAGTCGTGCTAGGTTCCTTTTATGCTCAGTGTCGAGAAAGAAGCACTTGCAGGGCACAACACATCCTGTCAAAGTAAACTTCTAAAATGGGTCAGATGAATCCCATCTTTAGCACCGGCAGTTACCCAGAGGATCTCTTATGAATAAGTTGCCTCCATCATTAACATTTTCCCCTGATATTTCTTGCTTAAAAAAATTCTCATTAATAAGTAAACAAAAGGTGCCCTAGCTACCGCTAAATAACTTAGTCTATTTTACAGAAGGTGCCCATACTTTTGTACAAGAACTTTGTATCCTCTGTAGCCCTCACACCTTTACAGGAAGTCACAATAGAAAGTAAAGGGCTGTGCAGTAATGACTGTGTGTTCACAAAACTGGTCAGGATGAAAGCACTCTTGTGTCCTATTCAATGGTGAAGAGCAGAGCAGTAAAAACAAGTAGACATACCACACGTGGCAATGGTAAGTCAGCAGTATGTCCATAGCTGCCTTTTCCAC
Organism: Pygoscelis adeliae; assembly: GCF_000699105.1. Taxonomy (NCBI): domain Eukaryota; kingdom Metazoa; phylum Chordata; class Aves; order Sphenisciformes; family Spheniscidae; genus Pygoscelis; species Pygoscelis adeliae. The sequence continues at coordinate 980,917 of NW_008825080.1, forward strand.
ACAGCTACCAGCCTGGACCACAGTGAGCTGCTGTGATGTAAGCAGACTTAAAAGTAAAACATGCAGTTGCATTTGTATGAGCAATATTCTTTTGTGTCTCTTGAAATCCTAAACTTTTCGATGATGACTCAAAAGCTGAAACATTCCAGCTAAAATCCAAATATTTTTATTCAGAAGAACTCTTGGGTGTTTCATATGAGTTACAGTACAGAAGCTTCATGTTCCTACTCAGACTCCATGTCCTATGACGACTCATAAGCTTTCCTATAGGTAATATCGAGAAATAAGGAGAAGCCTTCCAGCTTCTGCTGCACTACACAAGCTGAAGCCCCAACAGGGAATCCAGTGCATGTGAGAGAACAAGGACATGATGTAACTGAACAGTAGCTCTGGTGAGTCACCGCTGAAGCATATTCAACTATAGTATTTCAATGTGGGGACGTTCTTTTTTACTTAAAAAAACATTGACGTTTCAAAAGAAAGGCACTTCATTACAGATTATACATGAAAGGCCCTAGTTTTCCATTAAAAATAATCTTATTGATATAGGATCAATAATATTGATTGTTCCAAATACATCATATTAAGCAATTCTCCTACAAGACTATCTTATGTTAGCACTTTCGAAGAGCCTGCTCGTATCTTAGAGGGTAAGGTTAAGCATTGCAATGTTATATGAGGTTGGCTTAAAACAAAATTCTGTCATTAGATATTTGTCACCTGAGCATCAGAAAGTTTTTACTGGCTCTTGCCAGTGTGTTCTTTCTGCTTTGGTACCTTGGCGTTTACAGAAGAAGAGCTGTCACAAGTTAGAAAATGTACTGGTATTACAAGAAGAACATTCAGTACAAGGAATAGACTAAACACAACGGCTTTTTGCTCACCAGACCATCAGCAAAGCATATCTTCATGGAACTTCCATTAAAGAGCTGGTAACACTGCTGAAATACTAAAGCTCCCTATGTGTTCCTCAATCCACAATTCAATCTGAAAACTAACAATAAAACCTCATGTGTCAAGTACAAGAGCAGCTGAAAAATGTCAAATTATCCAATGCTTGTAACAATGATTTTTTGACAAACAGCACATTATTTTACTGAAACATCTCTACAAAATGCACAAACATGTTTTGCCAAGTAGCTGTAAGAACAGACTGGTAGTATTATTCGATGTTGTCTGACAAGTCACAAGCATGCTCCCGTTATTGGGCTGGCCTTAGAGGCCAGTGTGTGCTCTGTGGGAAACTGGAGGCCAGAGTCGAAACTTACTGGACATGATAGGAAGCCTTTCTACTACTACTTATAATGAACACTTTATCTAGGACAGAAAGTTTACTTTTCATAGCCTCAGGCCCACATCCATAATCAAAGAATATTTAGAAATAACCCAAGTAAACATCTGAATATTTGGAGAAGTTCCAGTTCATTGAAAGAGGTTTAATAAGGCAAATAGTATGAACTTTGCATCCCTCCCTTGTTCCAACAGGTAAGGCTGAACATGAAGCATATCTTCAAAAAGGATTTTATGTTTCACAAGAAAAATTTCATGACATGAAGGAACAATAACAGGAAGAAAACAATATTGGGAACATTTTCAGAAGTAAGTCTTCTGAAGGAAGACTTGCAAGGAAAGGCTGAACTTTAACTGAGCCATTGTGTGTAATTAGAACAGAAATTATTATTTTGTAGCCTCACAGACACCAACTTCATCTCTTGCTGCGTTTTCAGTCTTTTCTGTTCAACTGACTAATTAAAAGCCAGTTTTACAGCTGGCAGAAACAGTATTACTATGAAAGAGCCGAATGTGGTCCTTAGTGCTTGATGTATCATGAATTGTCAGCAGCTCAGTGAGGACCCCTCACCTGCAAAGGGTCAAAGGAGTTTGTCTCTTCTGTGAGCTCAGATTTTAGCAGTTTCAAAATGCAAGTCCATGTATCATTTCACATTCTTCCCCATGGAGAGAGACATGAGGGAATGTGAATTAATGTCTAGCCTTCATACAATCCAGGTACCCAAGGGAATCTTCTCATTTTATCTTAATTAGGTCAGGATCCCATTAAGAACTCTCTGCTACTTCTACCTTCTCATTAATGTACATTAAAAGACTTTTGGTCTGCACTGTGGGTAAACAAACAGGCTGTCTATTCTGGGAAATCTAGTTTGAAAAGATGATGGTGATGTTTTGTTTGTTTTGGATTCAGGAGGGCTAGTTAAGGACTGGGACTTTGCTGCACTGAAGACATGCACTGCCACGAGCTTCTCTGTCTCCAAAATAGGTTGTTGTCATAAATATAATTCTGTGTAAATAGGTTTGCATCCTCTCCTGAATTGAATTAGCTGGCTAACTAACTAGGTTTAGGTTCTGGTGTTTTGTCAGTGAATAAGCACTAAAATCCTGGGGACTGCACAGTTTGCTACATAATTGTTTTACTGTCTTAAGGTAGGCATCAGAATTTGCCCTCCTAGAATTTTAATGTTGGTGATAAATAGGGAGTGGAAAAGAAACAGAAGGCATACGTCTACTCTTATGTTCAAAGGCAGCAGAACACAAGTAACTGCAATACGAACTTGTACAGATTAGCCTAGTAATACTTCACAGTCCCTCAGACCAACCCTCTGCATTGCCTGTTGCCTGCTATCATTTATGCTTTCACTTCTTGCCAAGGTTGCCAAAGAAGTATGAAGTCTTCCCAAGGGATGGGAGTAGGGTAGCAAAGTCATTTCACACAGGTTAACAATGCTGCTCAAGATTAAAGCTTGTATCCATTTGCGTCACTAAAAACTGAAGTTTTCATTTCCACAGTTCATGCAAGAAAGCTGTTTTTAGTCTCTCTCTGATGGGAATGCACGTTATGACACAGTCTGAAGCTGCATTCATCACTCTGCATTCACAGCATGCTGTCATGCCAATCCTCCTCTCCAGCAATGAGAATAAAAATGATAACACTTAGGAGTGAATCAGTCAAATTTCTTACTCAGAATAAGTACTGCCAACCAAAACCCCCTCTTTTCCAGCAGGTTTACCTATGTTGTGAGTGACTTACCAGTGTCTCTCTCTTGAACTCAGGTCCAACACAGTCAGAAAGTCCAATGAGACAAATGACATCTTGTGTTTCAAAGGGAAACGGCTACAGAGAGAAACCCAGACAAATAGCCTAGGGATTATTGTTATAACCTTTAAAACAGTTCCAATCCACTCTTCTCCATGAATATTTACTCACACTTTTTTTCTAATAAATATGCCTTCCCACACTTGTCATTATGCCATGCAGGATCTCACAGCTCTTTTTTTGAACATATGGTCCTTTTGCTACCTACTCTTTCTCTAGAACTACATTTGGAAATGATGCATAAATACATCCTGTTTTTCTCAGCTAGAAAAGTCACCCTGCTCGATACGCTTCCTTATTAACACCTTTTCACTTGTTGGTGCAGTTGGATGCATGAGAGAAGATTTAACATTTTCATTTCATATCAGCAAGTGAGAGGCTGGGTTGGTTTTTTTTTTTTTTTTTCCTCACCAAATGCCAAGATGCCATGATGCTCTGAATGCTAGTTATGTTAGGAATTCAGATGTAGATCTCAATACTCCATCTGGGTCCCACCTCTATTTAAATACTTCCTTAACATTTCAGAAACTAATACAATTAAAAATTAAAATGAGACAGACAGAGAAAACCAGAACTTTATTGCCACGTTGTATGGTTATGCAATAAATTCAGAGTGATTTAAAAATAAAGCTACAGTAAAACACCAAAGAGAGGGGGGAGGAGTCTTTGCAGCATCTGGATTTATATATTTTAATTATACCAGCTCTTACTAATGACAGTGATAGGTAACAATTCACTATAAATATTTTTCTAAAATAACTAATTTACTTGATGAAATGCAGATGAACAGCTTATTAACTTTGCTTTTGACAAAATCCTGTGTAGGATCTGGTTTAAAAGTGTGTCCATCAAAAAAACCCAGAATAGCTCATTGTTAAAGATACCCAACATTCAACACAGGGAGATCACTTCTTTCACAAATAAGCATTGGTACCTTTCCACACAAACTAATTCCTTCATAGTGAAATTTTGTATCACCAGATATCAGGTTGTGAATCTGACTGGTGGTTTGGGCTCTATGATCAGTAAGAGCTCTTTTGTAGGAATATCATCTTTGTTTAATCTTAGGGGTCAACTGGAGAAGCCTTTTTCTGGTCAGTGGCTGAGATCCATTCATTTCAGATTCACTGCCACCTCTGAGTGTTTTCATGAAGTAGTGTTTTTTAAACTGGTGTTGCAAACACGAGACCATCCTCTGACTCTAATCATGCCTCTGTACAAGGACAAGACAGAAGGTCTTTCAAAGTCCATTGTTGCATTTCTGTGAGAGACACAGGGATAATAAAGCACAGCCCTTCTTTCCTCTCCACACCAAAATGAGCTTGCTCCAGAAAAGCATTTCAGCTTGCACAGAATAGTGTTTTCAACAACACTGCATTTCTCTGGAAATGTTCTGGCCAGGTCTCTGTTACAAATAGTTTAGTTTTTTTATAATTTATGGAAATTGTTAAAAACCTGTCATAACCACCCCGCTGTAAACTTAAAGGCAGAGAGGCATTTGAGCATTTTGTGTGTTAATCAGGCACATCTCCATTTAAATACAAAGGTCATTACACATGGTAGCTCTCCTTTATCCACATCTTTGTATTATGGTGCAAAAACTACTTATCTGAACTTTCTGTACTGCAAGTTAATCCTCTGTGTGTGTGGTTTTTTTCCCTCAAAGTTGCCTTCAACGCAACACAGGGTCAGTGTCAGCGCCTGAGCTCTTAGTATCTTTCTTCAGAGTTAGAACACCAGCCCAGAAATCCCCATCAGTTTAGGGAACTGATGTTTCAGAAGTCTGCAGATTTGGTAAATAATTGATAAGAGGCACTAACAATGTTTTTTACCAGCAGACTGGCACATTTCTGAAATAGTAGAAGCTACCATTGCACTAATAGTAAAACCATTCAGCAGGCTAGCGGGTCATATTTTTTCACAGGGGTTTTAAATTTCTCTTCAACTTTCACCTCCTGGGTTTCACAGATACATTATTCTGTTAGCAAGTAAGATGTGTATTTCCAATAGTCAATACTTCCAAAAAGAACATTGCCTGATGTACGTAACTGGTTTAACAACTGTAATTACTAAACATTTGCTGACAACAGCGTATTCTTTAAAGGCATTAGTGTGCCCTTGTCTTGTACTTGTGATTTCTACTATGTGTCTCTCAAGAGCCAGTCTAACCCTAGGGCTAGAAAACAGAGAGTCAGACACCTTTTTCAAATAAGTCAGTACTGAAGATCTGAATAAATAACCAATGAATACCTAAAAGAAAATTACCTGTACTTCACATTTGTATGCATGAGGTCTGCGTTCTTGAAAATATCTTTGTAATCATAACTTTAAGACTCCTACGAATTGCATCAAGGAGATTTTGACAAGTTCTTTTCCAGAGCTGCTGACCATTATTTCCAGTTTCAGTTGCTGTACTTTGTCAGAAAATAAAGGATACTTTTTAAAATGTACTAGGGAAAAATATATAACTTAAAATACAAAACGCTTCTGGCATCATTAACAAAATGTCACACTGAACACTGAATGGGCATCTAGCTACCTGTGTTAATGAGCTGGAGAGAGTTGGTATTTTTCCACAGTGTACTGCATTTGCGGGATGCTGAAGGGTCATGTAGAGTTCACATGATCTACATAAAGTGTAGGAAATTAATACACTTTTGGAAAAATACAAGCAATTTTATAATAAGTGATACTGAGCTGTCAGCATTCAGATGTCCTTTTCCTACTTCTTCTGCCATTATATTTTTGAAGAGAATGGCAAATGTAAAAGATATGTTTGGTAGACTCCCTTTTATAGCCTCACTGAATGCTGTTGTATTATACACATGTATAAATGAATAAAGATGACGTTATACAATATTAATATAAAACAGAGCAGGAACTGCTGTGGTGATGTTCAGCTCCAGGGTACTGAGAAAAATGAGAGCCCATTTCTTGCAAATAACCTAGCCAAAGCAGTGGCTGGAACGAATACAGATATAACAACAGCACTGAAAAAGACAGTAGAGGTAATATACTAGCTTATTTCTCCAGTGAGCTTGGTTAAATGTCATTAGCAGACCAGCTGCCTTGTTCATGTCAATGAATTACCTACAGGTTTCTTTTCTGGTGTGGTACCTGAAGCTGAAGTTGGCAGCTCCCATTCAGAGAACCGACTGTCCACCCTTGTTGCAAGAATAAATCAAATAAAACATAGGCATTGATTTTGGGGTAAGTACCTGCAATTTAAGTTAAATCTGTATGTTTTGTTTTCCTTAGAGCAATAAAAGTTGGGGAGGAGATTAAAAACCCTGCCCCAAGCCATCACCAAATTGGCCTTTTTTTAATGCATTGGTACTACATACCCTAACTGCCCGTGCTGAGCCTGTGCCTCTTGCATCAGGGAGCCTATGGAGTCCACATCCATCCACTTTATAACCAATGCTTGTATCTCCTTGCAGTTTATGCACATCCTCACAGCCAAGAGGTTCTCATCTGGTTTAAGCAGAAAAGTCTGCAGCAATTTCCTGAAAGACTTTGCTGTGACTCTCAGTTGAGATCCTGTCATACCTATCTACCTGCTCCTGCTCGCAAGAGCCTCTTGAACCATTGCATTACAAAAGCCTGCAGCAAGTTAAGAGCATTCTCTTCTGCTCTCCAAAACAGAGTGAGTTTAAAGTAGTTGTTCACAAAAAACAGTTGGGATAACAACTTACTATGAGCAACTCCTGATGATGAAAGTGTTAGTTCCCCAGCATAATCCACTGTTGCAGCTACCAACACTGCCGTACTGACCCCATAAAGATACCACTTCTTGTTGATAGATTGTGGCATCAGGTCTTGATGTCTGATCAGCAGAGAGGTAGAGGCTGCTCACAGAGCTGACTGCAGCCTGTTAAATTTGAATTGAGATCTAGCATTTCTGACACAGAGTCACCAAAGGAAACGGAAGTCTGCTCAAATGCCATGCAAGGGGAAAAAAATGAAAGGCCAGTGCTGGAACCCAAAATAAGTTTTCCATGTTGTCCTGGTTTCGGCAGGGATAGAGTTAATTTCCTTCCTAGCAGCTGGTACAGTGCTGTGTTTTGGATTTAGGATGAGAATAATGTTGATAACACACCGATGTTTCAGTTGTTGCTAGGTAGTGCTTACACTAGCCAAGGACTTTTCAGCTTCCCATGCTCTACCGACTGAGAAGGCTGGAGGGGCACAAGAAGCTGGGAGGGGGCACAGCCAGGACAGCTGACCCCAACTGGCCAAAGGGACATTCCATACCATGTGATGTCATGCTCAGTACATCAACTGTGGGAAAGCTGGCCGGGGGGGGCCGCTGCTCGGGGACTGGCTGGGCATCGGTTGGCGGGTGATGAGCAATTGCATTGTGCATCACTTGCTTTGTATATTCTATTATTATTATTATTATTATTATTATTATTATTACTATTTTATTTTATTTCAATTATTAAACTGTTTTTATCTCAACCCAGGAGTTTTCCCACTTTCACTCTTCCAATTCTCTCCCCCATCCCACCGGTGGGGAGGGGGAGTGAGTGAGCAGTTGTGTGGTGCTCAGTTGCTGGCTGAGGTTAAACCACATGTATGTGCAATGCAAGATACCAGGTCACAGGAGGATGTGAACCGACAGAGGGGACCGCCAGTAAGACAAACAGGTTAGCTCCTTTCTTTTCATTCTCAGTTTCTGGTACCCAGTCTTCCACACCAGCGTGCTTCAAGATGAATCCAAAACATACTGCTAGGAATACTTTCCTCCAGAGGGACACTATGGATAAGTCAGTGCTAGGAGTGCCTCTCAGCACACCACTTTCAGTACTGTTCCTGGAGGCCGTGAGCCACTGAGCACTGTTTTGGTGGGCTGTGACATCATTTCAGGTACCATGAACTGGAAAAAAAGCACACAAAACATTAATAATGACAGAAATTGAGCCTCTGGGAGCTTCATGGTCAGACTCAGAGCAGGCAGAAATTAATATGCAACATCTCTGTGTATGAGTCTCACCATGCACAAGTGAAGGCTGAATTAGACTAGTGTCAAACGCTTCCAAAATATCTTTGCTACAATGCTGGTGACACCAACACACCTTCTTGGAAATGTCACTCTGAACCACTGTATGCTGAGACAACCCTGCAATGGACTAACCCAACAACAAATCTCTCCCACCCAGAGAGCAGAGACAGAGCTCCTCCTAGCCTGCCAGTTCCCTCTTACACCTGCAATTAGCTGTCATCTTCTCTGCTTGCCTTTGAGTGTTACTGTCAACTTCTGAGTGTTTGCTGCAACACAAGCCCATTGTTCCCAGTAAAATTTGTTTTCTTGATATAAAGGCAAGCTAATTCTCCTTTTATTACTGTATTGTACTTTCTCATAACTATCTGTAGTTAGTCTGTAACTGATAAAACATTTGTTAGATGGAAATTAATTATCTTCCATTTAATCTTGCTTTTCTTCTTTGATGGGTTACGTTTGCAAGAAAAAAAAAGGAATGATGTCAAAAAAACACCATTGGTAAAGGCACACAGAACTATTTATTGTCTCACTGTTTGGTTTTATATGCTGCAAGATTCTAGAAAAATAATCTTGTATTCCACCTTTTGTTGTTGAATGAATGGCTTCATTTGCAACAACCCCCTACTTGCATTCCACTCTGAACCCCAGTTTTATTATCCAAATGTGAGATAGGCATAGTGACAAGTAAATTATTCTGAATCAGAATGAAATCGTTTTCTTCCCACTCAGATGTGTGGATGTGAAAACGGACATAAAGATTTCCATAGAATGGCAAGAATATTTGTTGAGCCGTTTTGAACTGCTGAATAGTTGCAATTATCTAAAATGACACAGAAAAACTCTGCCCCTCCTCCATGGGGTTTAATAGGGATGCTGTGCTCACGGCGTGTAAATAAGCGCTTGTTCAAATGCTCATGGTGCAATGCTCTCACCACAGGCTGCCAGCAACTGTGATTCGTGAATCGTGATAGAAAACACAGAAGACATTGAATGCCAAGAAGCGAAGACCCCACTGCGAACACAAGGCTGGGAGAAATAAGCACTGCCAATAGCTACCACACTGCTGTTAGGCAGCGGGCGGCTGGGCAGCAACATCCCCAAAGCAGCATGCACGTGGTGGGCACACTGCTAGGCATGGGGCATGGGAAGTACAGTGAGAAAGGGACCGGCTTGTCACCCAGGAGTGCTGTCCTGTGCCAGCTTCAGCACCAGCACTCAGCTTTCCTGTGAAAGGTGAATTGTGCCAAAATGCCACGGAAACAGTTCTGTCCACAGTGCTACTCAGAATGACATTGCTCCTAAATTAGACTGACGTAACCCACTGCCTCATCTCTGCTCTCAAGTACCAGGGCTGCCAGGAGAAGCCAGAGAGCCTGGGTCATTAGCTGTAACTGAAGACACTTGAACATGCGGCTGTAAAGCACCCAAGGGAATAGCTCTCACATCAGCATAATACAAAGCAAGTTTGTTAATTATGGTGGCACTTCTAATCTGTTAACCATTTCTTTCTTAAAACAATCAATCTATATGAGTGTTTTAACATTTGGCTTTGTGCCAGGAAAAAGAATTTAAAAATCCTAAAACGTGGCAAAATAGAAATTGTGCAAAATGTGGGTTTCAAAGTACGGGAACATCACATCATTTTTAATCCAGTTATGTAATCTGTCGTTCTTCATTTTCAGCTTACTGAACTGTTCAAGTTAATTCAACATCATCACACATCATTTGTTTGTACTGCTATCTCCAATTTTTCTTCAGTTTTCTTCACTCAGCATATCACTACACAGTTTAGACGGGTTTGCCTTATGGAAGAGAGAATGGGAGAGAACATTAAACCATATATGGCAATAAAAACCAATAGAAACAGTTTTTTAAAGTGAATAGCAGAAAATGTCTTTGGTCCACTCAAAACTTAAAATATTCCTTCTCAGGAATATTGAAAATTTAATAGTTTCCTTTTTTTTTAACAGAAAGCAAAATCTTTCAGGGAAATCAGTATTTCCCTGGAGAAATCTTCAATTTTACAAGAAAGGCATTTCACCCTCTGTTAAATACTGCTATAAAAATTCCTGCTCAGCTCTATTTTCAGCATGAGCTGCGTCCATTCATGCCCAGATGGAAAACATCCTTGTGCCAGCACCCCGCCCTTCTGTGACGGTGGTGTGGGGAGGATTGTGGAACGCCCGTCCAGCCAGCTTCCGCGGTCTGGGAGGAGTGGGAATCTCCCATGTGTGCCTCAGACCTTGGCAGCCCATCCAGCCCGGCTCTGTCTATCTCATGGCATCTGTCACTTCATCCTTGAGAATAATGCAAAGATTCATCTCCAGTTCATCATCAGATCCTACTCTTGCTTCAGCAAAATTTCTGGCAGCTTCTGAAGCACCAAACTTATTCACTATAAAAAAACACTGCCTGGCTTAGGACCACACAAGTGCTTAATGACTTTTAAAGTAATTTTGTTAGTCTTTTTGCAGGTTAGCTTGTGGATACGAGTCCTTCAGACAGATTTATTGCCAACAGATTGCTTCACTGACTCAGAAATTCAGTAAAGTATTATAGATGACACAAGCGACACGAGAAACCAAGTAGATTTTTGATGACCAGGAATCTAATTCTTATTGGGCTTACAAGGCGCTTGGTTTCCCACCAGGCACCAACTTTTAAACCTACAGTCCTATTTCTCAATTATGTGCATGGGGGAACAGTTCCTGCTTCAGGCTGCAGGTGACAAAAGATGCTATTATCGTTTCTGAAGTCACAATTATTTTAACACCAAAACCTGTAGTTTACTGTATAGTATTACGGCAACAGTGCATGTGGTAATCAGGCCCCTGGCACTTCGAACATATCTCATCAGAAAATCATTCCCTAATTACCTCTCAAAATAAATATTTGAGATAGGTGGAAGCAAATGGTCCTCTCACCCTCTGAAACTTCACATTTTTGGTATCTCCCCTTTTTGGTTTTGATGTAACTGAGGGCTTTCAAATTCTCTTACACTCATATAAACATGAAAAGATACAAACCTATGACTGGTGATCTTGCACAGAATGGCATTAAACCTACATGGCAGTTTATGCTCTCTCTGTCTCTTCTTCTGGAACATTTACAGTTTGTATAAGTAATTTAATATTAAAGCCCAAAGAAGTACCCTAACTGCAAGACTTATTTCTCTGATCAGAAATTCTCTTTTGAAGGAGAAATGTTTTTTTTTCTAATAAAAATTTTGGCAAAAGTACCTTCTTTTTCTGGTAAAAGCTTTGGCAAACAAAAAATGGTTCACACCCGTGAATTTTTTGTGTGTGCAAGATCAGTATTTCCAGACAAATGGTATTTTTAGTAAAAAGTTACTGATTGCTTTTGACTACTGAATCTACTTAGAATTTAGAGATAATGAAGGGCAGAAAAAACTAACCAACTTCCTTGTCCCTGAGTCAATGGAAAAGCCAGAAATAGAATGAGGGAACCT
>NW_008825080.1:992526-1008766 GCF_000699105.1 Pygoscelis adeliae
TTCAAATACCAGAGTGAAAAGCTGTTGGAATGATTGGCATCACAAGCCAGCGCTCATGGGCAGTTCCCACACAATGGCATCCCTGACCGAACAGGAAATATCTGCGTTATCTAAGATCCTGCCACATGGCAACAGCCAGCAAGTGTTGACTTGTTACCAGCACTCACCATACACCAGAGTGACACCGCCAACATGAAATTTAAAAATTAGAATGTGTTTTGTTATTACCTGAAGTCTAAAGGTAATGAACATTGTTAATAAAATGTTCATTTGTGGCAGCAAAAGTCCAAGACTACTTTTAATCTATAAATTAGTTTAGACTGTAGATTTTGACAATTTTGCCCATAGTGTTCTCAAATAATAGTGAGCAAGACTCAGATACTAGTCATAGAAGCTCTTTAAACCATGAGAAATCACACAATAAAGATGGCAAATGTTTCAGGGTCACTAAATTACAAGGTATTTTGTCATTATCAAGCTGCAGACTGTGACTCATGCTATAAAGACATTTCTTTGAGCCTGTATAAATATGTAATTTTTTTTTTTTTTTAAATGCCAAGGGCTAGATTTTGATCTGGTGTAAAACTGGTGTAGCAACACCAGATTTAGCCGTCCCAGATGGTGTAGCAGAGGTTAGTCCCACCTACATCTATTCACTGTGTGGAGAACAGGAACTTTTGAGTAGACTCAGAGCTATAAAGTTCTAAACAGATGTGAGAGCATGAGCTGAGAAGGTGTTTTAAGCTGTATTCCTGCGTCTCCTAAGTCCTTAATATCTTAGACAGAGGAAAACTTGTAAGACTTAAATGCTTGTTTTAAATGTATTTATTTGTCTTTCTAACCTGTACATTCGCTGGAATCTAAAACTCTCATTCACTGAAAGTGGTTATGTAAAAATAGCCATACTGCAGCTCTGCCAACACATTTCTTACATGTATTTCATCTCTCTGCCTTACGAATAAAAGAAACATTTTCTTCAGAAAAACCAAAAACTTTCCAGGAGTGTGGACTATCACCTTCTGTTTAATGTATCATGTTACACCAAGGAGAGTTAATTGTCTATGCAAAAGTACTGACTGCAAAGTACTGACCTTTATTACTAAGGTAGAAAAAACATACCTTTGAATTTCAGATCCTTGATTTTCAGTACTAGCATATAGGGAAAAAAATTCTTTCTACTCACAAGGTAGGCAAATTTACTCTGAAATTAATAAAGTAATCTGCAATGCAGCCTCTCAGATTCATGTAGCATTATATACCTGCATATAAAAACAGTTATTACAGACTTTGAAGCTCATAGCTCATCTCTGAGGGGGCTGCTGGCATCCCGGTACCCAGATGAATGAAGGGATGCTGAAGAGGTGTTTATAACTCAATTCAGAGATTCTGTTTTGTGGTTCCGTAAAGATAAGTGCAAGCACAAGGACAGAAAATCAAGAAGTTTATTTAAATGATATTCAAACCACCCCTTTGTTTCCCTATATATTTCTGTAAGTCCTGAGGGATGAGGAAGAAGGCAGCAGAAAAGCAGGCATTTCTGCTTTCCCTGTCCAGCTGTGTGTGGTGTTGGCTGAAGGATATCTGCAGAGACCAGGGTGGGAAGCGAAACCAGTCCTAAAACTGAGGGGAGACCTTTACCTGGGAGCCAGTTCACCGAAGCTGCTCCAGACTTCACCATCATCAATCCTGGCACGAAGGATCAAGTTGCACCAGGGGAGGTTTAGATTGGACATGAGGAAAAATTTCTTTACTGAAAGAGTGGTTAAACATTGGCACAGGCTGCCCAGGGAAGTGGTTGAGTCACCGTCCCTGGAAGTATTTAAAAGACGGGTAGATGAGGCGCTTAGGGACATGGTTTAGTGGGCATGGTGGTGTTGGGTTGACGGTTGGACTCGATGATCTTAGAGGTCTTTTCCAACCTTAGTGATTCTATGATTCTATGAAAGCACCCCAAGGAGAAGTCCAGGGGCTTTCCCCGAGGCACTGCTTGGCATCACTGAGCAGCCAGCAAAACCAGGGGGAGTGCAGGTCAGAGGGGTGCCTACACGGGTCCCTACAGGAGGGGCTCAAAGCACCGGCACAGCCAGTACAGCTCTGCTGTCCCCATGTTACAAAGCCGTTCAGAGCTTGGCCTGGTAAAACAGCTCAAAAGGATGCACCTACTGAGTCCACTTACCTCAACTATTTAATCCACAGTGAATTTACTAATCTGAGGGGAAGAGACTTCAGGTCCAAATAACTTAGATACCTGCAGGGACTTAAGAGCTCTGCAAAACTAATTAATAGTCTAAACTAGGGCTTTCTCCAGTGGGAATTGTTCCTTTTGTTATAAAATACATAAATATTAATTGGAATAGAGGTTCAAACTCTGTTTTTTAATATTCTTTGTGAATCTCCTAGCCAGTGGGCTCCACAATGCTTCCCTCTCCCCAATGAATCTTTAATTATTCTGCAGAAAATAGAAGAACTTCATTACCTTTCTTATTCTTATTATTAAAATAAATTCATTAACAGGAAGAAAAGGAAAGGGATTCATTTTTCTCAAAGGGAAAATGTGAAATGAATGGAATATAAAACATAACAGACATTAATTTTAAAGATGAGCATTTATACCAATTTTAAACTGAAGTGTTTCTATTCACTTCAGCAGAGTTCAGACTTTTAGGAATGTGACCAGAATTGGTACTTAATGAGACCAGACCAAAATTTGGACTTAACCTTGATGTCAAGTGAGAGGCTCTTACCTTAGGTACAGTGGGAGTCCATCCCACCAGATTTTTATAACTTCTTTAAGGTTTTCTTTGTGTTTCTGTCCTAACAATGACATGAAGTGTCAGCACAAAACAACAGAGGTTTAAGAGAACAGAACAAGGACAGTATAGGTTATTAATTATCAAAATAATACTAATAAGATAAGACTGTTTATTTGTTACACCTTGGGAAAAAAATAGCCATACTCTTGTAAAGGACTTTGTAACTTTCTCCTGTCTTTGCCCTTCTCACACTCAGCTGCGTTGCTACACACCCACCACTGCAAGTTTGTGGATGATCAATGAAAACTCCAGAATGAAACATGTTCCCACAGATCCTATTTAAAACTGATTATTAAAAGTGTTACAGTCTACTTGTGCCTTTGTGTGCTCAAGCTGAAGCCCACAGCAGGGATGTCTGTGACTACATCTAAGCTCACAGAGATGGGCACATAAAGGTATTTTACAAAAAAGTAGCTCATTTTTTCCATTTTACAAAATATCGTAATGAGTATTCTTATGTTGTTAACATTGTCTTGGTGATGACTAATTAATATGGATAATAAATAATTATCATGATAATAAATAATGACCTTGTTTTGTATTACATTTTTCACTTTAAACCTCCTACGTATGCATATGTTCACACAAACTTCTGCTACAAAATTTTGTATCAAGGTCCCCATCAGCTAAAAAGCTTTGAACCTAGTGGGTCATGTTCAGTGATTCTACAGAGCATTCTCAGCTCTCACAACCTTGAATTCCAAATTACTTGGATCTGATTTGACTTTTTAAGATCACAGCCACCTTCTTTTCTTCACCTGATGAGCCACTATTTTCATCAATGAGAATTCTTGAAAACACAGTTGAATAAAGTTGAAAAGAATAACTTTGAATAAAAGGGAGAATACAGGAATATATGAGAAGTTGATGATTCAACTAGGTCATACTATTACTCAAATATCCTACCTCTACAGACCTGTCATATATATCCTCTCTCACTTTTAATACTCAATGCAACTAAGAGTGTTACAGAGGAACATGAGAACCCAACGAGCTGGGAGCCCGATTTTCTTAAAGCATGAACTGAAAAATGTGTATCCATGTCAACTGTTAAAACAGACACTACATTTTTTAATCCTGGCTAATCTATTGCATTTTTGCGTATGCACAACCTGAACTTCCTTATAAAAACAAGATGTTGCAACCTTAATAAAGCTGTAGGTCTTAATATTTGCTTGTATTTAAGTTGCAAACAGCTGGATTCATCTGCTTTAAACTTCCTTGAATTTGGACGACACAATTTGGTACAGAATCTGCTGTCACTTCACAGAAGTGAAAAGAAATGCTTAGTGACAGTGCTTATGATCCATTGTACGTCATGGGAAGCCAGCAGAAAAATTCTTGTTACTGAAACACTTGTTTTATGGAGATACATGAAGTTACTGAAAGGGAAGAGATCCATCACTAGCACTCGTGATGAGACTTTTAAAATAATTCTAAAGAAACATCACCTGTAAACAAAACGTATAGAAGAAAAAACAGATTATTTAACAAAATAAGGAAAAAACAAAGTCATGAAGATATCTTCTGCAGACTTAAAATTCAGGAGAGTGAGTAAAATATTGCTGAATATATGAGGAAATAATTCTAAAGAAACATCACCTGTAAACAAAACGTATAGAAGAAAAAACAGATTATTTAACAAAATAAGGAAAAAACAAAGTCATGAAGATATCTTCTGCAGACTTAAAATTCAGGAGAGTGAGTAAAATATTGCTGAATATATGAGGAGAGCAGTATTTGATTATGCTCTCTTCCAAAGAGATAACAGTTATTACATTGATAGGTAAAAACATGGAAAAGATACGAAAGATGTGTTTGTGATCCAGAAATGATTCTGTAAGAAATGTTTCAGAGCCTTTTTCTCTTGAATCTTACCACTGCATCTGTCCAATACTGCAGGGGTTGTTGCTACAACCTGCTCATTAGTGAATGGAAAGGATTGAGCCTAAAGCTATCAGTGACTTTCAAATCATAGAATCATAGAATCATAGAATCATTAAAACTTCATTACCTTTCTTATTCTTATTATTAAAATAAATTCATTAACAGGAAGAAAAGGAAAGGGATTCATTTTTCTCAAAGGGAAAATGTGAAATGAATGGAATATAAAACATAACAGACATTAATTTTAAAGATGAGCATTTATACCAATTTTAAACTGAAGTGTTTCTATTCACTTCAGCAGAGTTCAGACTTTTAGGAATGTGACCAGAATTGGTACTTAATGAGACCAGACCAAAATTTGGACTTAACCTTGATGTCAAGTGAGAGGCTCTTACCTTAGGTACAGTGGGAGTCCATCCCACCAGATTTTTATAACTTCTTTAAGGTTTTCTTTGTGTTTCTGTCCTAACAATGACATGAAGTGTCAGCACAAAACAACAGAGGTTTAAGAGAACAGAACAAGGACAGTATAGGTTATTAATTATCAAAATAATACTAATAAGATAAGACTGTTTATTTGTTACACCTTGGGAAAAAAATAGCCATACTCTTGTAAAGGACTTTGTAACTTTCTCCTGTCTTTGCCCTTCTCACACTCAGCTGCGTTGCTACACACCCACCACTGCAAGTTTGTGGATGATCAATGAAAACTCCAGAATGAAACATGTTCCCACAGATCCTATTTAAAACTGATTATTAAAAGTGTTACAGTCTACTTGTGCCTTTGTGTGCTCAAGCTGAAGCCCACAGCAGGGATGTCTGTGACTACATCTAAGCTCACAGAGATGGGCACATAAAGGTATTTTACAAAAAAGTAGCTCATTTTTTCCATTTTACAAAATATCGTAATGAGTATTCTTATGTTGTTAACATTGTCTTGGTGATGACTAATTAATATGGATAATAAATAATTATCATGATAATAAATAATGACCTTGTTTTGTATTACATTTTTCACTTTAAACCTCCTACGTATGCATATGTTCACACAAACTTCTGCTACAAAATTTTGTATCAAGGTCCCCATCAGCTAAAAAGCTTTGAACCTAGTGGGTCATGTTCAGTGATTCTACAGAGCATTCTCAGCTCTCACAACCTTGAATTCCAAATTACTTGGATCTGATTTGACTTTTTAAGATCACAGCCACCTTCTTTTCTTCACCTGATGAGCCACTATTTTCATCAATGAGAATTCTTGAAAACACAGTTGAATAAAGTTGAAAAGAATAACTTTGAATAAAAGGGAGAATACAGGAATATATGAGAAGTTGATGATTCAACTAGGTCATACTATTACTCAAATATCCTACCTCTACAGACCTGTCATATATATCCTCTCTCACTTTTAATACTCAATGCAACTAAGAGTGTTACAGAGGAACATGAGAACCCAACGAGCTGGGAGCCCGATTTTCTTAAAGCATGAACTGAAAAATGTGTATCCATGTCAACTGTTAAAACAGACACTACATTTTTTAATCCTGGCTAATCTATTGCATTTTTGCGTATGCACAACCTGAACTTCCTTATAAAAACAAGATGTTGCAACCTTAATAAAGCTGTAGGTCTTAATATTTGCTTGTATTTAAGTTGCAAACAGCTGGATTCATCTGCTTTAAACTTCCTTGAATTTGGACGACACAATTTGGTACAGAATCTGCTGTCACTTCACAGAAGTGAAAAGAAATGCTTAGTGACAGTGCTTATGATCCATTGTACGTCATGGGAAGCCAGCAGAAAAATTCTTGTTACTGAAACACTTGTTTTATGGAGATACATGAAGTTACTGAAAGGGAAGAGATCCATCACTAGCACTCGTGATGAGACTTTTAAAATAATTCTAAAGAAACATCACCTGTAAACAAAACGTATAGAAGAAAAAACAGATTATTTAACAAAATAAGGAAAAAACAAAGTCATGAAGATATCTTCTGCAGACTTAAAATTCAAGGAGGGGAAGGAGAATATTATTGATTATATGAGGAGAGCAGTATTTGATTATGCTCTCTTCCAAAGAGATAACAGTTATTACATTGATAGGTAAAAACATGGAAAAGATACGAAAGATGTGTTTGTGATCCAGAAATGATTCTGTAAGAAATGTTTCAGAGCCTTTTTCTCTTGAATCTTACCACTGCATCTGTCCAATACTGCAGGGGTTGTTGCTACAACCTGCTCATTAGTGAATGGAAAGGATTGAGCCTAAAGCTATCAGTGACTTTCAAATCATAGAATCATAGAATCATTAAAGGTTGGAAGAGACCTCCAAGATCATCGAGTCCAACCATCAACCCAACAACACCATGCCCACTAAACCATGTCCCTAAGCGCCTCATCTACACCTCGTTTAAATACTTCCAGGGATGGTGACTCAACCATTTCCCTGGGCAGCCTCTTCCAATGTTTAACCACTCTTTCAGTAAAGAAATTTTTCCTTACATCCAATCTAAACCTCCCCTGGCGCAACTTGAGGCCATTTCCTCTCGTCCTTTCGCCAGTTACTTGGGAGAAGAGACCGACACCCACCTCGCTACAACCTCCTTTCAGGTAGTTGTAGAGAGCGATGAGGTCTCCCCTCAGCCTCCTTTTCTCCAGGCTAAACAACCCCAGCTCCCTCAGCCGCTCCTCATAAGACTTGTTCTCCAGACCCCTCACCAGCCTCGTTGCCCTTCTCTGGACACGTTCCAACATCTCAACATCCTTCTTGTAGTGAGGGGCCCAAAACTGAACACAGTATTCGAGGTGCGGCCGCACCAGTGCTGAGTACAGGGGCACTATCACTTCCCTGCTCCTGCTGGCAATGAAACACTTGGCAGCAGGAACATTAAGCACCTGAGCAGAGATGCAACGCAAAGAGCCTACAGTGATTAGGGTCTCTGGCAGAAATCAAGCAGCATCTTTAAGATCGAGTTGGGAAGATGCCTCTCAGGAGATATAATGGACCCGGTGAGGGGCAGACAGTGGACTGTTAGGCTCTTTCTGCTCTTATTTTCTAATGGTCTATGAAATACTGAGTAAAAAGGGGGTAGATTATTTCAGCAGAGCTGAAGTAAATCCAGTTTACTTTTAGAACAGCAACCCACAAAGAAGCCATAGCATGATGCTAGAAAGCTAATTACATTGGCTTTTTTTCATATGACCTTGGCAAAAAGATGCCAGTGCAACTTAGGAACTCATAGCCTGTGGCTCTCCATATGAGTTTCTTGAGTTTGAATTTGGCATATTTTCTCAAGTTCTTGGCATCATTAAAACAGGAAAAGAGGTTTTACAAAATCAGGGTCTTCGTCATGGCTTGACTTCATCACCTAGTACTGATGAACTCACTAGAAAGTAGGCAGAAATGAATTACGATGTTTGTATAATAAGATTTATATGTGTTATATGTTTATAATTATACTGTTTATGAATATTTTAATTGCACAACCATAAATGTAAATGGGTATGAGGAAATGGCATTCACAGAAGAGCTGGGACTTACTAATCAATCCCCTAACATGAGGGTTTCATGTATCCATGCAAGAAAATAAAGTTATGAGACTGAAAACAGACCAACTATGAGAAAAAGCCTTCCTAACAACATTATGCTGACTGATGATTCACAAAGAATTTCACTATTTAAATCTGTTAATGCTACACTGCATCACTACATCCAGGGAACAGATTCTTTTCTCTTTTCAGGGAATTACCTCATACCAAACTAATCAGTTTCTCAGCTAAGTTTGCATTTTGTGAGAAAACGAAGGTACTGCTTTTGCTTTTTACCATTTTAGCCTCTGTTCAAGGATTCAGCCAATGCCCACAGTCAAAAAAATTAAAATGAAAAAAAAAAAAAAGAAAAAAGCATCTGCAGATTTAAAATAGAAAGACCCATATAGTAAGCAAATCAGGGACTCCACTGAGACTGATTTGCTAAAAGATAATGCAGGATACGTCACTTGAAAATCTGAAAGAGCTTGGTGATATTTGTTGACTTTACTCGCCCTTAAATTTCACCCCAACCAAGAAAACATATAGCACCAAGGTTAGCAGCAGAGCTCAATGTACTTGTGAAAGGTCCATGGACTTCCCTGGCTGCTCCACCAGGGAAGGTGAGCCGGGAGCTGAGGGCAAGGCAATAAGGCAAGTCTGCTACCTCTCAAGGGGATCCCAACAACAGTTTAGGAACAGCAGGGACCACCTACAACATAGCTCAGGCCAGGGCTGGGGCACCTGGGTTGTGGGTGCCCTCAGTGGGGCACTGAGTTGCCTGGCCAGAGCCCTGACACTCTGTGACAGTGATATCACCAAAGGGCAAAGAATAACAAAAAATAAATGTAAAGCAAACCCTCCTTAGCATCCATAAAAGCTATCATTTCTCCACTTTGATGTTGTCTTCTTGAAAAGAGGAGAAGGTCTTCCAGAAATATCACAAAGACTGTTGTGCAGCGTATTTATTAGGGTCAGATAAACAGATTCAAATGACCACTTGAAAGTTAATAACCTTTCCTAAAGTTTGAAAAAGTCAGATTCAATACTTCAAAGTTGATTTTCTTTTCTGAATGCTTCAGCACTTCCTGTTCCCAGAGCAGCTGAGAAGAGAGCATGTATAAAGTCTCAGGAGGAAAAGAAAGTAGGTTCTTTTACATTTCCCATTCAATTCCAGGCCCGCTCAGAGAAGATCTAAGCAAACCTTTGGATTTTTCAGCACTTGCCTGAACTGAAGTGAACTCTTCAAACTTTGAAGTTTGCTCATTACTTTATCAAACTGAAGTCTAATTTATGTTTCATACTCATATACTATGTGAATACCTCAGACGACTTGTAGAAAGTGAAAATAAGGGCTGAATGTGGTTATGAAAGGTTTTTTTTTCAAACATGCCCGTAATAGAGTTTGCTGGGTTCATCAAGGGGCTCCACAATGAACTGTCGGTATGAATACAACAGCAAGCTCTTTCTGTACACAAAGTGCTGAAGGCAGAAATACATACCTGGTTCCTTCTAAATAATCAATCCTATGCCACCAGCAAAGACCCAGAGTGCACAGCCACATGTATAGAGCATATTCAGATAAGAGCAGCTCAGCCAGTTTCTCCACCACACATGCAATTGCACTTAGCAAGTTGAAAATGAGTTTTTTAGAATTTCAGACTTTCCTAGATGGCTTTTTAAAAGTGCTGCACTGTTAGTGCACAGTAATAAATCACACCAAGCAGGTATGGCAGGATCACAACATTAGGGAAATTGTACTATGAAGCAATAAGAAGACTGTTAAAAATTACATTATTTTAAGGACCTTTTCCAGATGATAAAAAAATAAAGATATGGACTGGTTTTCATTTTAATATTATAGCCTTATATTATGTTACAAGCTTTAGCACAAGAAACACAACTTATGGGCCACATCACATGTGCAGTCTCCTTGCTGTAAGACCTGCTGTGGGTAACCTATGAGACAGATGAACTTACCTGAAACTGAAAGCACCTTTTCTTCCTAAAATGTCCTATAGACTCTTCTGCCACCAAATCACATCTAATCATCTGACAGGCCAAGAGCTGTAGGACAAGCTGTAAGAGGGTTTCAGCAATTGCTCAGGCAGCAGCCCACTCTCAGGTCTCCTCTTTTGGGGCAAGGCTGCCCAGCGCATCACCTGTAGACCTGCACACATCCACATAAGCCAGGGACTGCTGGGAAGCACCAAAACAGATGAGGGTGCTGGGTGCTGCTGGTACAGGCAGGGCCTCCCACCCACCCGTCTGTTGGCACCATCCATCGTCACTGCCACACAAGACCAGAGGGAAGACAAGCCTCCGTGAGATCAGTGGTCAAACTTTGCTGTCCTCTCCTTCTCTATTACTGTTAAATCAAGGAACAAAGAGACATGAACTTCACTGCAGCATTGCCAGGCATTTCATGTACCATTTCTCCTAATAGCCTGTTTTTCAGTTGTTCTTTAAAGAAGCTTATGACATCCTCTTGGATTTTCCTTCAGGCCTCTTCCTTCTGCTGCCTGCGATAGACCTTTTGTTCTTGTTCTATTTTCTGTCTTCATGCCAGGTTAAACCCAATTTATACTACTTATACTTTCCCACATCAACATATGAATAGGTATTTCTAATCCCCTTTGTGACTGTAAAGAAACATCTAAATATAGCCTAACTGAAATTAGATTCTCAAAGCTACTGTTGATTAAATATCAACCCAAGGATTTTTATATTAAAACACCCATCCACGCTTACTGAAATCAACAGCATATGTCACATTCCCAGCATTGCGCCAGAATTTTGGGTGCTGCGGGTTGTCCAGGGGTAGCAAAGAATATCTTTGGGCATCATCAAAAGGTGACCCATGGTTTGATGAAATCAAAAGTTTCATTTTTTATAAGCACTTCCACTAGAAGGCCAGTCATGTGTGGTTCCCCATGTGGATTTGTATTCAACAGAGTCCTTCTGAGCATAGATAAAGGTGGGGGCTGCAGGGGTGGAGGAGATTAAGGGCGATGGTTCATCTCCACATTCTGCTCCAGATGCCAAAATATCTTGCTGTGCCCTTCTGCCAGAGCAGTGCTATCCACATTTAAGAACAAACAGAGAGGGAGGAGGCTGTAGGGGTTTAAGCACTCTTTAACAAAAGAAGGCATGAGAATAAAAATATAGGATATCCCCATTCAGGCACTGGAGCAAAAAGCATGCTGAAAAAGGCTGGTGTGATGTGATGAGGTCTATAAAAATTTTTTATACAAATAATTAAGCTGATGGGGGAAAAAAGTTATTTGGAGCAATATAAAACTTGCACGTGTGTTCTCTTCCAAGATTCAGATTTCCCTTTAAGGGAAGGAAACTTGTCTCTTACTCCAAATATATTGCTAGCAAAACCAAACCCTTTTTTTTCTGAAAAGAACAGGAAAAAATACAGAATCTAATTTTTACTATAAAGGATGTGACATAGTGGAAAGGGTATTCCCCAGGTAGGTAGATATTGCCAAAATTCTTTTTTAGAATAAAAAGCAAAGAAAAAAAATGGACATTTTCAACTGCTAAAAAGTTTCAGTTCAATTTCTAATTAGACCCTTTCACAGCCATTCATGAATTAGCCAAATGACAGCCTTACGAGAATCAACAGCATGCCAGGATCATTTGATCTCATCGGTAACTCCCACTTGGATTAAAGATGCATTTTTTTGGTCCCATATCTCCTGGCAAGGCAGTACACTTCCCTGCATTGCAGCTGTTCTATATTTATTCCACGTTTTCCTCACGGTCGGCTCCAGACTTCCAGCACGCTCACACCACTGCACAGTGTTCAGTGTAAAATTGTATGTGCTTTTCTCTTGCAATTCTCCTCTCCAAATATTTAGTCAAAGGTCCAGGACCTCCACTTTCCTCCTTTTCTATTTGCCCTGAGAGTGACCGCAACCTGCAGACAGAACAAGAAGTGGAAGTGATGGGTTGTGAACAGCTCCAGAGCCGGAAGAGTCCCGGCAAATTCTTCTCCCACATGCTGCTGCCTGCACAGGCAGAGGCAGGAAAAAGGAGATCAGGAGGGAGAATGCAAGCTGCAGATCTCTGTCACGGGTACGGCCTGATATCTTCTCCTGTCTTTCAAATTGCAACTAAAATCCAAAGACCCTTTTAGAAATAAAGTTAGCTTTCATGTGCACACTGATATTTGTTCCCACACTGTTCTGAATTTAAAAAAATACCAAACCCTCCACTTATTGTTAGCACTTGGCAGCTCTGACCATGAGCTTCTTAAGTTTTACATTGTAGAGATTTGCAATTTTATAATGTTCTGTGCTGGATAAAAACCTTACGACTGCCAACCCAGCTGGAATGAAGTGGAAATGCCACTACATAGAAAGATTTTATTGAAATGTTTATAAAAGAAATCATCAAGACCATCTATCAACTCAAGCTAGGAAGTAGAGAAAGCTATATATAAATCAATACTTCATTCAGAAGAAACATCAAAACTTCATGCGGCACAATCTATAAAACTTATCAGGAGCAAAATACATCAGACAGCATTAGCAACAGGCAATTCCAAGACCTGTAGCAAGTTGAGGCAACACATTATAAGATTTCTCCCAATCCACAGCTCACCATGGGAACTGGCAGGCAGACACCATGGGAATTGCCACAGGTGGAATAAATGGGAACACATACAGATCAGTAATTTCCCTTCCCTCCCTTAAACATCAGCCAGAGTGCTTTGGGGGTGATCTCCATTTGTGAGAGTCAGGTAAGGTCTTCCATGTCCAGGTCCCACTTCACAGGACCACAGCTGCATCTCCCCAGTCTTTGATCTGCAAGATGCACCCTGCCAGCAGCCACGCTGCAATTGCTGTGAGCGAAGCTGCCTGCCTGGCTTTGGCTTCAGAAGTAGCAAGAAGAGAGGACAGAGTCCCCAAATGACAAAAGGCATGTATATCCTTTGGTAACCAAATTATCAGGTGAGAATAAAGTTCTGTCTTGTCTAGGCAGATCAGTGCCTCATTCACTCAGGATCCTGTGGGGTACTGCCTCACGTCAATCAATCTGCCTTTGGGACTGACCACCTCCTGCATGAAAACATTTTGGCAAGCTATTTCAACAGGACTGCAGGCATATGTGCACCATCAATGTTTTTGGTAGCCTAGATGCTCCGAGAACAGCAAAACCTGAGAGCCAGCTCTTATTTTCAGCACAGCCTGATACTCAAGTTACTAACTACGGCAGTTTTTATTACATGGTTCCTCCATCATTACCTTGACAGCTGATCTTCCAGGGTCAAAACACACTATAGACCAATGTTGAGCAATTTGGCAACAAAACTAGCAACTCATTTCTCTGAGTCCTGTAAGTTCCCTTATTTATATTCTGGGGCCCTCAGACACCAGTGAGGCATCCCACCTGGCCAAGGATGGGCTGGCTGCTCATGTGAATGCTATAGAACAATTACTGGTCACCCCACACCTACAAAACAATGCAATCTGTAGACTCTGCTGTTTCTCCTGCACTACCTATTTTGCTGTGCCCATGACTGTAGGGACATACATTAGACCATCCAAATATACCAAAATTCCTGCCTTTTCATCTTTTGCAGATATTGCACAAGCAAGAAGATATTCCACAGCCTCTGTGGATACGGTCACTTGGGTCATATAGTCATATGCAACCATTATTTTCGTGCTGTGATGAATGCGCAGAGGTGAGTAGCGTGCTGAGACACACCAGCAGCATGAGACACGTGGCTGTGGCTAGGTCCGCTCTTGGGGCAGAAAGTTCCCCTTTGCACAGTGCTAGGAAGGACAGGAGGAGTCCCCGGTCCCAGTGCCAGCATGGATGCAGACTGCAAGGTGCAGACCCACTTCATGAAGGCACAGGAGCTGGAGAAGAGACACTTTCACGGCTGAACTCACATGGTGCTCTTGCGCCAACAGGTTTCTATCTGAACTCCTCTCTGGAGACTTATAAATCACTGGAAATGCCTAAGTGAAGTAAATGAGCAAACTTCCAATTTAGTGAGTCTTGGATTTTTATTCTTAAATATTTAATCAGAAACAATACCAAAAAAGCTCTTGAGCCAGAGGGAGATACAGTGTTAGCTGGGATGACAGAGAGAGAGAAAGAGTGGGAGTGAACAATAGCTCTTATGGTTGCTTCAGGGTTTCTAAAAATAATAACTCTTTTGTGTTCCATGGTAGTTTTTATGAAAGAAAAGATGAAAACCAAAGATCATTGATTTTATAATGTACTTGGTTTTCCAAAATCCTAAGCTCCTGCAGGCAGTTAGCCATGAAACAACACAAGATGTTCTTCACTTTAGATAACAGCAAGGAGGTTCTCCCAGGGAAGTAATCCTGTGTGTTGCTCTGAAAGGCTCCAGGCACGTGGAGGCAGCACTGGAGCAAGGCAAATGCACAAAATCCGTACCAGGTTACCCTGAGATAGCTTGGCAGTAGTTCCCACTCAGATACAAGCCTCATTTAAGATGCAACATTGATTGCAGCTGTTACTCCTGTATCAATCTACTTACTCAGGTAATGATATCACTGATCCTCAATGTGCCATTGTGCCCAGAACTGATATTTTTAGGAGAGTCTATTGGAATGACATCAGCAAATTTCCTCATGAGAATGGACAACTTTTATAAATTAATCAAAATTGCATATTCCAGTCTTCAGGTACTGATATGGGGAAAAAAATGGAGAAAAAATCCCAAAATATGGAGTTCAAACTTAATGGGAAAAAAAGATGAATTAAGTACTTCATTCACAATGTTTTTTTCAGTATTTGTTTTATTAGGAGTATGGGAAATAACTCGATATTTCTGGGTAAGTCTAAACTGATTCTTTTAAGTTGTACACTTTAAAATACTAAATAAAGTAGTTAGATGGTAACATTACTCATCTCATTCTGCCTATTCATTTTTTTATGGTGAAAATAAGCATTCAAATGGATGATATTTAAGCAAAAGTGTTTTATAGACCTTTCCGACTTCCTACTTCTCCAAAGGAGAGCGCCAATTATGGAATACTTCCCAGCAGCAAGCAAGGACCTGCTGTACACCGAATAAACAGGCAGTGTGTTTCTTTCAGAAATTCCTGTGTGTAAAAGTGGCACTTTTTAGTAATAAAACTTCTACAAAGTTATTTCTCAGAATTTTAGCATGGGAGGGGAAACACCACAGTACAGTAAAAAGGTAGTATCAGAAACCAAATTTGGTCACAATTATAGGTTTTCAAAAAGTGCTTGAAACCTTTCATTTCACAGCACTTCAGCGATCTGTTGAAAATAGAGATGGCCTCTATTTCTGGAAGAAAAAACTACTTGGACATGACAGCTCCATCATTAAAAGTTTATCTTCTTTGTGCAGCTGAAACACTTGGTGGAATTAAGTTAGAGTGAAGGACTATGCAATTTCTTCTGTAAATGGTGTATTTTGCTTCTGGTTCCAGATCTATTATTCTGCCTCCCTGGGGCCCGGGTCAGAGACATTACTAGGAAACTCCCTGATCTGGTGCGGCCTTCGGACTACTACCCGCTGTTGGTTATACAGGCTGGCAGCGATGGGGTTGCAGAGAGAAGTCCTGAGGCGATCAAAAGGGACTTCAGGGCACTGGGGCGACTGGTTGAAGGATCGGGAGCACAGGTAGTGTTTTCCTCAATCCCTACAGTGGCAGGAAAGGACACTGGAAGGAACAGGAAAACACTCCTGATCAACACGTGGCTCAGGGGCTGGTGCCATCGGAGGAATTTTGGCTTTCTTGATCATGGGGAGGTTTACACGGCACCGGGCCTGCTGGCGACAGATGGAGTCCAGCTGTCTCACAGGGGGAAAAGGATCATCACTCATGAATTGGCGGGGCTCATTGAGAGGGCTTTAAACTAGGTTCGAAGGGGGAAGGGGATAAAACCAGGCTCACTAGAGATGAGCCTAGGGGTGGCATGCCAATGCTGGGGGCGAAATCGATAGCCCAGCTCAAGTGCATCTACACCAATGCATGCAGCATGGGCGGCAA
>NW_008825080.1:1011217-1027042 GCF_000699105.1 Pygoscelis adeliae
CCCAGGGAAGTGGTTGAGTCACCATCCCTGGAGGTATTTAAAAGAGGTGTAGATGAGGCGCTTAGGGACATGGTTTAGTGGGCGTGTTGCTGTTGCGTTGACGGTTGGACTTGATGATCTTAGAGGTCTTTTCCAACCTTAATGATTCTATGATTCTATGATTCTATAACTGTTTCAATTCACATTTTAAAAAACGATTCAAAATGTAAAGTCAAACACATGAGGAAGAATATACTTGACAGGTTCAATCAGCAGTCACCTCACTTTTCGAAAGTAATGCATGTCCACACTAATCTATTACATTAACTTTCTTTCTTCAATGGTGAAAGAAAATTCTGTATTATTAAAACCTCTCCTTTAATAGCATATTGAAAAAATATAGAAAGATTTATGTCATTTAATCGTTTTTTATAACATAACCTTAAGCTGTGAAAAAATTATCCATATTTCTCTTTCTGATCTTTTACATTTTCATTTAAAATATTGTATTGCCTTCTGTTAAGACCTGTGCAAAGAGATGAGCTAATTTTAATGTTAGAAAACATTTATTACTGAATCGGATTCATGGCTCAGTGTGGAAACTTTTGTATTACCATGAAATTTATATCCCACGTTTGGAACAAATTTAAGATTTATTAGAAGGAATAGAATAAAGTGATAGTTTGGACTAACTTAGGAATGTGATTTTCAGAAAATGTTTCTGTATTTACACAGAATAGTATGTTGCACGTCTTTTATGTGCCATCAAGTTATAACACTATAATAAACATGCAAAGGCTGAACTACAAAAGTTATATTCAAGTGAAAATAAAAAAACATTTATATGGAAGGAGAAAAGACTGAGCCTTTCAGAGGGAGGGATAGAGGGACCTGATTTTAAAAATTCAAGGTCTTTAAAATTTGTTTTCACAGAGCAGAATACCAGAAGGAAGGTGAAAAGGAAACTAAGGAAAATGAGTGGGTTTTTTGAGTCTTAGCATCACTGAGCAGGAGAGGCAGGAATGTATAATTGCAGGACAATGAACAGAGTCCACCCCACATTGTCCATGAGATCTTTGGACAGGTCAAATCAATAATTTTTCTGTTTCCTTGATTTCCTCAGAAAAGACTGGGAAACAGGAGGTAGTCCTACCATCTGCTAATAGAATAGGTTAGAAGAGTCATTTCCTGAGAAGTCCAATTAGTCAGTCCCCAAATATCATCTCCTTCAGGCCAGGTGCTTAATTCATTTTCCCCAAGCTGCCCCTCTGGCAGAGGCTTGCTCTCGTTGGTCATTGCTGCAGCCCTTAGGCACCAGCACACCAAATGGACACCCAAGGGGTAGGTGGTGGGACTGCTTTCCTCGCCCTGCTTAATCATGCTTCAACAGTGGCTTCAAAAGTGCAAACAAGAAATGCTGCATAATTACTAATTACGGAGGGTTTTACTATTTGAAATCCAAACATTTCAGCATCTTTCAAAGTCCAGAAGCTGAAAACTAAGTTACATGAAGACCCAGTTGGGCACTGCAGTGACCAGCATGCTCACATTGCCAGGGTGCCAGCACTCATCACGTGTACAAGCTGCATGGGCAGAAGAGGAAAGAGAATTCGCAGGCAGTCATTCACCCACCGGGTGATAGTGGTTAGACCCAGTGAGAGGTGACCTTTCTGTGAAAACCCAGCAGAGCTGAAGGAAGAGAGGCGGTGGAGGCAGCCTGCCTTGCCTGCTCAGGTGCTCTGCCAAGGAACACCGATGCTGCATTTGACACACAGTGATGTTATACAGAAACGTCAGGACTTCTGAGCCCACCCAGAGCCAAGCAACCTGACCGAAGTGGGCTGTGCCCTACAGGTCCGTGGGTCAGTCTTTAGGAGACCCTTCTGGCTGGCTTGATTTGTACCTGTTTCCCTCTCCTAATCACTTCGTTTTACGTAGAGCAGCTAACCAGTCTCAGCAATTTGATACTTTTCCTATTTAAAAAAATAAATTCTGCAAATAATTTAAACCAAAAAAGAAGGACTTTTTTTACACAGCTGTCATGGTTTAACCCCAGCCAGCAACTAAGCACCACACAGCTGATCGCTTGCTCACCTCCACTGGGATGGGGGAGAGAATCAGAAGAGTAAAAGTGAGAAAACTCATGAGTTGAGATAAAGACAGTTTAACAGGTAAAGCAAAAGCCGCGCACACAAGCAAAGCAAAACAAGGAATTCATTCACTCCTTCCCATCGGCAGGCAGGTGTTCAGCCATCTCCAGGAAAGCAGGGCTCCATCACGCGTAACGGTTACGCGTTTGGGAAGACAAACGCCGTCACTCTGAACGTCTCCCCTTTCCTTCTTCTTCCCCCAGCTTTATATGCTGAGCATGACATCATATAGTGTGGAATATCCCTTTGGTCAGCTGGGGTCAGCTGTCCCAACTGTGTCCCCTCCCAACTTCTAGTGCACCCACTCGCTGGTGGGGTGGGGTGAGAAGCAGAAAAGGCCTTGACTCTGTGTAAGCACTGCTCAGCAATAACTAAAACATCCCTCTGTTATCAACACTGTTTCCAGCACAAATCCAAAGCATAGCCTCGTACTAGCTACAATGAAGAAAATTAACTCTATCCCAGCCAAATCCAGCACAACACCACATCTCAAAGACTTGCTGCATTTTCCTAAACAAAATGCAAATGGAAATAGGGCCACCACAATTTTCCATGCCACTAGTACTGCTAGGACATTTTATATAAGAGGTTTAGACAAGTTAGAGATTGGTGAGGGTTTAAGTAACTCATCTGAGAACCTTAACACTCAACTTACATTGGCAGCCAGGAGAAAGGAGAGTGCTCAGTAATGTTTTGCAATCTCCAGCTCTTTTTCAAATGATTTTAACCTGTAGCCCTAACACTGTGCTCATACTTTGTGCCAGACCAGGCAGCATGTTAGAGATGGTGTAGTACCCAGAGTTCCCCCAAAGCTCATCATTCATGGATATGTCCACTCTGTCAGAAGCTCCAAAAGCATCCAGGAGCCCCAGCTGTGGTAGCACAAGGTTGTGTAACCAACAGTCCCAAGGTAAAGTTTGAAAAGCACAGGCAAGGGCTGATAATGCGTGGCTGCCCACTGGCATCTCAGATGTTAAAATGATAGTGCTACTGTGCCAGACGTCATGGGTACAACAAAAACCACAGTGCTGCCCAACATTTTACTTGCATTGTCCACCAAGAGCTGGTCTGCCAGAAAATCTGGCCACATTTTGCAGGGTTAAAACCCATCTGCTGGGATGGGCACACCCTCTGTTGGCACTTCCACCACTCCATGGAGCTTTACATATGCTTTGAAATTACTTGGTTACTTTAGTGCTTTCACCAGTTCTAAGAAAAACACAATCTATTTTACATACAGCCTGCTTAAGCATTTTTTCCAGCTCAACCTCTCTCACCAAGACAAAGGCCACCTCACTGGCTGTCTGCCCACTTGCGCTAGTGGGCAGGACTTCCTGCCCTGCTGTGTGAACTGGTGGCAGTGCTGGCACCCTTTGCAACTTTTGGGCCAAAATGAAGGGGGTTGATAGTCTACAGTAAACATCCCTTTTCCTATCATTATCATGGGTTGTATCACTGAGTGCAATCATCTCAGCTGCAGATTTCAAAATAACTTGAAGTAAATACTTTCTGTCACTGCTATGAGCATGTAAGAGAGCAAAATTGCAAGCAATATTAAGTGTGCAGCTTAACGGACCAAACCAAACAGGGTCATGCTATCAGCACCTGTCTTATGTAATATGCCATGTAGTTATGAAATTTCTGAGACTCCCACACAAAATAGCATAAAAATAAAGGGAAGAAAGAACTTCGGGTGTATGAGTCTCCTTTGTCTAGTTCCCGGTGGTGTTTATTTAATAAGAGATGTATCTCAGCCAGGTCTACTCACATCATATGCATGCATACTTATTTTGGTAGGTCCCCAAAGTGTTAGCAATTTAGGAAGAGCTGATACCTTCGAGGACTTTTGTCAGCCATGTTCTTGATACCACTTCTGTTTCATTGTTAGTAGGACTTTCTTTTAGTACAGCAGTACTTCTGCCATGATTCATGGGTTTTAATATTCATCTCTCCCAAGGACTAGATGTAGACTGCCAGATTAATTTCATTTGCAATTTAAAGTTTACACCAACTGCTTGTCTTTGTCATTGTTCTGCTGATGTCTCAGTCTATTGCAAAGCCAGTAACGGTTCCCAAGACAGAGGAATGTTTCACTGTTTCCAATCAACAGCCTCACAGAGGTGATAAAGCTCTCCCTGGTACACACTGATTACCTCCAGCTCCCACAAAAATTAGTGTAAGGCAAACTGATGCATGTTCTGGCCCTTGCAGATACTCTTGAAAGACAACTTGAACATCAGGGGCCTCAGAGAGTAGGAAATGTAGCACTCAATGACTTGATAAGTGATAGCTGGGCATTGCGAGACCACGTCTCTCGGTCCTCATCATTAGAAGTACCTGTTTATTACCTGAAATACACACAGACTTTCTGGATTCCCAGTATTTAAACCCCTTGTTTAAAATAGCCTCAAGAGAAGTTTTAACTACTGCCAAGAGCAGCCAAAAAATCCTTGACAAGGAGCCCACTAAATTATTTCCTGGTCCCCAGGCAACTATATGTCTTTTAAGTAAGATTGCTTTTGAAATCTCTTTTGAGCTAGACCAAAGTTAACAAATGATATTGAAACACATTCCCTCAGAAAAGACATTGTAAAGGTCAAGAGCCCACCCCCCCTTTTAAGCAAAACATGGCGAAAAACTTGAACTTCAACCAAAACAGCCTGGTTTCTCACATTTGCTGATCATTCGCCATCTGAGATCATGAACAGTTCTGAGAATAAATAGTATAGTATTCTAGTATTCTGTGAAACAACAAATGTATTTTGGGAGGGTTTTTTACTGGTTGCCTTTTCACTTAGATACAAGCTTAGCACATCTGGCTAAAGTACGTCATCATCATCATCCAGATGTTTAAAGTTGCTTGAAGGATAGTGCTGTGCTTTCAAACACATCATCATAATTTTGCTTGTTGCCATAGGCA
The DNA here is from genome assembly GCF_000699105.1 of Pygoscelis adeliae. Classification (NCBI taxonomy): domain Eukaryota; kingdom Metazoa; phylum Chordata; class Aves; order Sphenisciformes; family Spheniscidae; genus Pygoscelis; species Pygoscelis adeliae. The sequence continues at coordinate 1,016,267 of NW_008825080.1, forward strand.
ACAAGTATTTTTCCAATTCACCACCTTCTAAGAGTGATCTTTACCTCATAGGATCAGTAATACATTAAGCAAATCATTATCGATTGATAAGCCATGAAAGTTTTTTAAAGGATATGGAAGACACAAACAGCTGTCTAAATAGCAGACAATCTTATGAGCTTATGGGGCTAAAGAAGTTCCTGTCCCGAGTTCCCACTGTACCATGCCTTTTCTGCACTGAAACACATATTTAAGTGTAAGCATGGAATCAATCCCAGAAAGCACAGTTCAACAACAGCCATATATAAATGTAAACACAAAGCCCATCTTCATCCTTACACCCTACTCAGCATAAAGCATATAGTCAACACTGTAGCACAACAGTTTAAAAAAAGGAAACCCAGCCTTTTTTTTCCAGAATCGTGCTGCAGATTATCAGCAAGAGCTGTATGAATCTACAATCCAAGTAAAATAGCCCAAATATTCATTTTGCAATAAGGTCTACCTGCAGAAAGTGGAGTGTATAATTTCCAGAAATATATTGAACAAAATCAGTTGTTTTAGCTTAGTTTCCTGATTTAACTATATTTTAATCTCCTAGGAGAACAGATAAATAATGGTTTCGAGCAAGAAGCAACCACAGTTGCAAGAATAAGAGATGAGACTCAAATTATTATAGCAGTTATGGATTAACAACTTTATAGGGTTTTTTTAGTGTATTTCAGGTACTTTCAGCTTCCTAGCTACTTTCACTCAAGAAAATTAAGGATTGTAGAAGTTAACTGCTGTTTTGTTTCATTACCACACTGCAGAATGTGTTTTAAAGGTAAGGCTAGTGTTGTTGAGAATGTTGCAAGCATGATTTCAATCACAGGAAGTGTTGGTGTTGATAATATAGCGGATGAGATTCACGCCAAAACAAAGGCACAAATCTATTCTAACTGTTCAGAGTTAAGAAAGAAACCAAGAATTTAAACTCAAGGGATAAATCACTTGCAAGAATCAAAAACAGAATTCTTACTGAGTCCTGGCAGCTCTTGCAGGTTTAGCTGTTTTGTTTCATCAGAGGAAGCATTGCTTTGGCCTTCAAGTTAAACAAGAAGTCCAGTGAAACAATTCAAGAAGTCCAGGCTTCTCCTGCTCTGACCTTGGCTGCTGAAAGCCACCCTCCCCCTGTTATTGCTGTGATTCTTGTAAACCAGGAATCTTACTTCCAGATTCTTCAGTTTACAGGCACTGAACGTGTTTGCACTTATGCTCATCAATGCAAGATGGCTGGATGCACATGGGTGGGTCTTTTCAGAAGGAGGAAGCCTTTCAAGTTCTCCATGGGTGCATTATGAAAACGGTAGACATACTTTAGATTATATCATTCTTGCCATCTCTGTGCCATTGCTTCAAGGCATAAAAATTCCTTCCTCTTCAGGTTCTCATAACACACCTGTTTGGATAAACCTCAACTTCTCTGAGAAAAAAAAATGTTCACAGAAACATTTTCCTTTGACCTGGGACTCCGCCTTTTCCCTGAGGCCAACTGGCAAGGCCATATCCTCCTCAGCTGTTCGAGTAACACCCAGTAATCAAAACTACCAAACAACTAGTTATTTGGGCTGATGGAGGTCTCTAGTGGAAAATCAGCAGAAACACAAGCTCATCTCTGATCTTCAAGATAAGATCTGTCTGACAGGGGAAAAAAAAAAAAAGCCATTTCCCCTCACCGAGCAAATGAGGACAGACAGCAGAAACTTTTTGCTAACCAATTTGCTCTGCAAATAAAAAAGAATTGTTGGAGAACCATCTTCCTGGGCAGGGTGAAGCTTTTGTGGACATCAGAGCTGAGGTGTGGTTGGGAAGAAGGAACACCCATTGTCATCTTACTTTTGGCAAGAAATGGTCAAAGAAATATTTCTTCAAAACAAAGCCAAGAATTTCTGGGCTTGTTCAAATGCAGTAACTTGTGATCAGTGGCTTTACATTGCTTATCTCAGCTGATAGAAAATAATTTCTCTCATTGGAAAAGGTAAAATTATAAAAAAAAAATCAGTGAATTACATCATGCACATGAGAAATATTATGCAACTGTATAAATTATCATGATCTTGCTAGTAATTTTCTTAATGCCTAAATTGCTTAGGAGCAACATACAAACAAAAGCATAACCAGTGTAGACAAACTCACCAACAGACAGTGGCTAAGAGTAACAGTCCCATGTGGGAGTTGCTCTGACAACATCTGCAGGTGGATGTCCTACCTGCAGGTCCAAGGAGACATCACAGCAACACAGAGAGCCAGCACCGCGTCGCTGCATGCTGAACAGGCCTATTTGGGCACATCGGGAGGAAAGGAAGCAAACCCCAAACCACACGTGGCTCTGAACTTGATTTTCTTTTCTGGCAAGTCAGGTTATTTACCAAAACTTGCTGGTTAATAAGAAACAAATACACTCTGATTTACAACTATCAGTCATACACATTCACCTGGGAAGTAACTACTCGCTGAAGATAATTCAATTAGCATAGCATGCTTCATCTCAACATAGACAAAAATTTAAACCATACAAAGAAGAGTGGGGTTCAGAGCATCTGGTAGGTCTAGAGAACTCCTCAACCAGAATAAGCAAAACACATCATCTCTGGGGATGCACAGAAGAATGTGCCACTTACCACGGGGACCACAGCATGTTCCACCCCCAGCCTGATCCTGGGCCAGACTTGACACACCTTAAAACTGAAAATGAAAACATTTCTTAGTTCACTAAATATTCACTCTGAGCCAGTATTATTGTTTTAGAACACAAGAAGTTAATGCTGATTTAATTATGGATGAAAATAAGGACCCAGCATTACTGAAATTCACATAAATCTTCTTTTATAATAAAAAAGAGTACACATGCACATAGTTATACCAATATAATAAAAGTGTTTCATTAAAATAGCCTGAGGAAGGTAAGAAATAATTCCCTATTACACCTATAGCCAATTATGCAGTCAAGAATGGAGTTTGGGGAGTGGAATATTCCGGTTCTTGACCTCTGCATTCCCTAGTGCGTGGTATGGTTCTTATGCAAGTCAAAGTAATCCAGTACTAGGTGTTTTACTCATGCTATGTCACTGGAATTAATGGGATTGCATAGTACAATGAGGGTGGACAAGAGAGACTTCATCATTCTGCTATCAACAATTTTTTTCCAAGTGCCTTTCTCATGCAGAGTTTTTTTCAGTCACACAGGCTTTTGCCAGTAACAGAAATTGGTCTTGGATGAAAGTATCAGTTTTATATGCTCCCCGTGATCCCGAATTTCACATGGGCATAAAATATTAAATAGAATCAAGCAAATAATTCACAACTAACTATTTCTCCCTCCCTCAATATCTTCCAAGAGGACATACTTTCCTCATTGTTATTCAAACATTATTTTTAATTTTATTACATCAGCTTTCAAGATGTAACTGGAACTCAAGAGTTGTATACTGCTGCTACGTGGTGGCTGGTCTCTCAAATCATGTTTTTGGGGTTTGTTTTCCAGTCAGAGGAGTAAGCAAAAAAACTCAAAGTGGAGGAGTTGTATTTATTTATTTAATAAACACAATAAATATAATGCTGCCCCCCTTCCTTTGTGTGTCCAGGCACCCCTGCAGAGCCCTGCTCTCCAGTGTCCCACAGCCCTTCCCAGCTGGGTGTCATCCCCAGACGTGCTGAGGGTGCACTGCCTCCCATTGCCTCAGCCATCTGCATCCTCCAGGGAAGGAAGATGCTAGGTAGCATCAGCCCCAGCAGAGACTCCTTACAACCAGCCATGTGTTAGACTTTGGCCCTCCTGGACTTGGAAGGCTATGACATGCTACTGCTTCAGTGAAGACTTACTTACACAATACAGTCAGGGGTCCTGACATTCCTTGTAAATGAATGTGAAAAAGATGCCAGCACAGCTCAGACAAATGCGTTACAATTCTGGCTAGACTTTGTAGCAGTGTTTTTCCAATATTCCCATTACTTCAAATAAAAGGTCATTGTAAAAACATGAAGACTCCATAAAATAATTTAACATCTTCAGCTATCTATGTATTTACAATACAACTTGTAAATTAACATTTTACTCCAAGATTCCTTTCAGAAAAGAGACTTGGCTAAACTTTCCTTGAGTCTTAAGGAACTTCAGTTGTATAGGTGTTTTGTGGGCCCTGGATTCCCCCTCTGCAGAGATAAAGTGCTATTTTATCTGTCCTCATATCACCCTACAGGTTTTGTTCAAGATATGATGAAGTGTTATTGTACCAACAAAATCACTCCTTTACAAAATGCAGCACTTATAGCTATTACAAGAGCTGCTAAGATCTGTTTTGCACCATTCATTTTGATTATCAGTATAGATTGGTACAATGCCTCCTTTGTCAGTCTGCTTAACTGAAAACCGTCTTTTTATTTAGCAACAGAAAATTGTCAATACCCGTTAAAAGGGGGAAAAAACCCAGCAAAACTATTATTTGCTATTACCGAGTACCTGGGTTAAGAAACCAAGTACTTTTTCAGATAGTAAGGGGACCACGGTTAGGATTTGCCTTTAGTCCCCTACTCGTAAGAAAACCAGACATTGAGGAGTTACCATTACTTTTCTCAAAGGAAGTAATTTTTTTCTCTTTGGACTGAAATAGCTAATGACCACTGGCAGAGCGGGTAAAAGCGTATCTTTAACAGGTTTTAGTTTCTCAAAGATAAACACATCAGAAAATCTGAAAATTCAGTGTTCATCTGCTGTTTAAAAAAATAAAAGCACTGAAACGTGTCTGCCCTCGACCACAAGACACACATGAAGCAACCCATTGACCCTAACTCGACCACAGACCCCTGCTGACTTTCCTTTCTCAGCACTGTAATCTTTGCAGAGCACTGTTCTTGAGTAAAAGCTAATTAAGAAGATTTTTAGGGCCATCACTCATGCTGCCAGCTCCTGGCGTACCGGTGGGAGAGGTGATCGCCTCCAGAGACTCACCAGCCCCCAGCCCAGGGTTGCTACCTCCAGTCTTCTGATGGTGGAGGGGCTCGTATGAGGGAAAACAGGCCTGGCAGTAATGTCTGCTGCTCAGACTGCCCCTCCTGATTTTCCTGGTCACTGTGGGAGGTAAGGGAGCAGCACATGAACTGTGCTGCAGGCCACCAGTGTTCTGTAGCAACATGGGGCAGAAAAGCAGCAATAAGCTGCCAGCAGTGGTGACCCCTTCCATGGGCACAGCTCCTCAAAGACCATCTGTGGTTCCAAAGACCATGCTTTCTCACCGCCTCAGATGTTCACTGCCTTCTGGTCAGGTATCTTCAGTGCAAGAAATCCACTTGACTTTGGCAGTGGCAAGCTCGGGAACTGAATATGAATGCATCCAGCTTTAATTTTGTCCTTTAACAACGGTAAAATGTATGCATTATTTCCACCCTTGCCTGTGTTACATTATCTGCTATTTGTCATTAAGCAGATTTTGCCCCATCTGCTAAATCCCTGACTCTGAAGACACAAGCGCTGCTTTGCATACTTGTGGAGAAGGAGAAGGAAGGTTGCCCAGAAACCTATCCTGTTGCAAGGGCTTTAGAAGCAACCAACCAGACAGACCCAGGTGCGTGGCAGATTACCGCCAGAAGAGCTGAATATCTGCCCTAGACTGATTTTAGCTATGCTGATTAACATCAGGTGAAAATGTGGGTGCAGGAGTTAAGAAACAAAGGAATGTGTTTTGCAGCATATGTTGCAATTTTGAGCTTCACACAGCAGGAGGAGGGAGAAACATCTGGCAATAGCAAATACCCTGAGGACAAAGACACCATACATTAATATTATGGGAACTATTCAAGGCTGCGTTCAGTGCATGCTAAAAACCGGCCAACTGGCAAATTGTTTCCCTTTGCTAATCTGATGTAACAAGGTGCTTTGTTGAAAAAAAAAGGAGTTAAACAGAATATGAAAAACCAATTGCGGGACGTGTATTTCACCCCCCAGAAGCCAGAACACGGCAAGCAACAGAGGTGGTAGGGGCATGGGCACAGGGGTCTGGAGGGGGCAGCACGGTGAGGACCCGTCTTCTCCCGCAGGACGGTTCATACAGCATAAACTGGTTTGTGCACTCTGCAGAGAAACCCAGCTCCAGGCCAAACTGGCTTGGGAAACAGATCAGCGCGTTTCCACTGAAGTCAGATGACTTTCACTCCCTGAGAGCAGTGCCAGCATTTCATGACCTGTGTCATCCAGGTTACCCTAGGACTGCACTTCATGGCATGGCAGCTCACAAACATTTGTATGCCTGTGTTAATTTGGTCTCCAACTTCCATGCAGCTAACAGGTGAGGGTATATGTGCATGTGTGATTAAACAGTCTGTAAGATCTTAAAAAAGTTGAGATTTGCTATGACGAAAGTCCTATGGAAATCATTAATATAAAAGACAATGCATTAAAGGTCTTCTCCTCTCTTCCCCTCTTTCTGCTCTTTAAAATCTTATCTAGAGATAAGAGGAAAAGGCTTCTTTGTACAACGTCTCTATATGTTGTAATGAGTGAAGACTCTCTTTGTGCACACTCGTGCTTTTGCCAGGTTCCCAGGGAGGCAAACACGGTGGTGTCATCATCTCCTTTGAAACTGGAGGCAAAGATGTCAGGCAGTGCTTGTCAGGACATCTTCTGAGGCTTTACTGGGAAGCCTTCAGGGTGAAGAAAATTGGAAGTGACCTTTATACAGAATTACTATTCATGCAAGTAGACTTAGACAGAGAAGAAAGGTTCAGGGAAAGGTTTCTGTTAGATTTTATTCATATTTCAAGCCAAGTAAAGCAACTACATTTCCCTAAGAACGCGCTGCCATATGAGGCAGGAAAAAAAATGTAATTTAGTCAGCAAGAATTATTGGATGTTATAGCAGAAGACATTAGTAGCAGTATGCAGATTTACATAGAGTTTTGACTTGCTGCAAACTTGACCTCTTCCTGTTACACTTTACTATCGCAAATTAATATCTCAGTATAAGAAAATAAAGGAAGGGTGGACCTGAAGAGTGGGAAAGACTCAATGAGCGTTAATGAGCCACAGGACTGTCTCACCAGGAAAGCTGTGGAAGCTTCTTCCCTTGAACTTTTAAATAGTTTCTGCCGGTATCCTGGAGGAAATCTTTTTACCCACCCCTTGCAACGATTTAAACAATGTTTATCAGCTTTACTTAACTCTTAAGACAGCCTAATTTTTCTGAGGAAAAAACCACATGGGCATAAAGGTAGAGCTCTGTATGCTGCTGCTAGTAGAAATTGGGCTTAACTTCGAATTTTATTAACTTTATTTGACCTCATTTTATTCATTTCATGCCTTATGTGAAAAAGGAAAGAGAAAAAAATGTATAGATGTATTCTAATATCACACTCACCATTTTTGCTCTCTCTCTTTCTCATATACAAGCAATCAAATAAAATGAAACCATTTAAATAAGTGCAATAAATGAAAATTCAAAGCCACAGTATGGTGCTTTATTTATACTTTTGGAAAGCACTCTGTGGACCACCTTTTAACGTTCTTTGCACCACAAGTATAGAAACAGTGGAACAGAGAATTGACATTCATTTGGGTTTTGCTTCATAATAAGGTAAGCGCCACTGCAGAACTCGTTAGGTTGATTACTTTCAAGGGAAAATGTGAGGCAGACCTACACTGCAGTTCAGGGTCAGTGCAAATCACAACATCTTGCCTGCAATTTTATTTGTGAAAATTCTGCTCTAAGTCTTTGCATAATTTTTTGCACAGCTGCTGTCACCAGCCAGCACCTCTTCGTGGAAGGAGCGCTGCAGTCTGCTCGGCAGAGCTGACTCCGTGACCCGCTGTACGCGTCCTGCTCCCCCCCCAGTGCAAGCACAGGGGCTGCTCCTCTGCCTGCTGTCCCTCACGCTGGTCTTCTTCCTCCAAAACACTGACAGTGAGGGCGAGCCAGTTTAACAGTGCCCTCTGCCACACGGGCATGAGCAGATTCTCCTTTTAAATGCACATGGCAGCAGTGGGGGGGGACAAGGGGTGGAGTGTTTGTGGGGCAGGGAAGGAGAGGAGATGCTCCCTTGGGACAGCAGTGAAGGCAGGGCAGCAGGAAGGGAATGCAGACCCTGGGACCAGGAGGAAGGAGACGCAGGTGCCACGAGGGGAGGAGAAAGGTCCCCCTCTCCAGGTGGGTGCCATGCACAGCACAGTGGTGCTCACCCCAAAGTGGAGGACGAACTCTAATTCTGGCTTGTAAATTATTCCAGTGTCAATGGATGAAGTACAAAAGTCCAAAATTCATGAGTCTGTGCGATTCCTTAAATATCTCACGTTGTGCCAGTGTTCAAAGAGCCCCCTGACGACTCTGTGCCTCGAGCTGCAATCAGATACCTGCGGTTTTGTTCTTTCAGGTTCAAGTGGATTTTTGCTTTACTGATCAGATTTTTAACATAATCATGTTCCTGCATGGGATCCAGGCCCAACGGCATGAAAAGAAAACCCTCGTCTGCCAGTCTGAAGAAAACACCGCACAGCAACTGGAGATGAACAAATCCCAACACGCACGCTTTATCAGGAGGCTGAAAGGCATGTTCGCAGTAAATACATTTTTAATGTACTCTTCCCTGCTTCTCTTTTTAAGCTGTTTGTTTGTTTTTATATACAGGCATGTTCAGTAGTTGAATCATGAACCTACCCATTGGCAGATGCAGTTAGCACCATGCAGCTTTTCTCTCACATTTGGTCAGACAGTGGCACAAAACAAGCTCTTCAACACTGCAAGATGTCAGCTGAGAGCTGAACAACAGGTCTCAGCAGCGCCTAACCTGCAGCTCCACGGAGCCCATGATCACGGTTTCTTTTTTTTTTTAATTTCATGAAAGAACACAGTAGTGATGTTTGCTGTTGGGGTAAAGAATGAGAAAAATATTTAAGGTCATTTTCAAAGTAATTAAATAACCCTTTTTGTCTTTCCCTTTTTACTCTAGATCATATAACAAAACTCCATCTGTGCTCAATTAATAGCATTTGTTTCCACTCAGTTTAGACAAATAGGATCATTTTGACCAGAATTAAGAGGACTATGTGTTAGGGTTGTCCAAGGATGTGAATCCAAACCCAGATACGTTTAACCAAAAGTGTTTAGTGCTACTGTGTACTCACATGCTTCTGTGTTTGCTGTAGTAATTTTCCTCCTTTCTTCCATCCATCATATACCAAAAGTTCTAATCACGTAAATAATGTTCACCTAACCAATAAAATTGTGATTTATTTTTTTTTTAATGTGGAAAAAGTTGGGTTTTGCAAAGCCTTAAGCAATTTGACTTAATTACCAGTTCCTCAAGGGACTGAGGATATATTTCTTAGCTCAAACTCTGAAATAAACTCTCCCATTTTCCTGAGATTATAGTTTCCCAACCTGGCAATTTCATCCACACAAACAAAAGGGAAATCCCCTTATAAAATGTCTTATGTGGTCTCACCAGGTCAAGAAAGGCCCCCAAAATCCTATCATCATTGGGAACATTGCAGAACCTCCTTTTCTAGACCTGGGCTTAAGTTTGGGCAGGATGGGTAAAATGGTCAAACGACTGGAAGATACCTTCCAGATATTTGGAAATGAAAGGTGATACATCTGGGAACTTTCTTACAATCAAAGACAAACACCCACTCAGTGGATTAAAGGCAGATGAGATGGAGGCAGAAAGATACCTGTAACAGGTATTGCTAAGCAGTTCTCTGATGACAGGTTTAAAATGCAAATTACAGACAGGTGATCCATTACAGGACAGGGTTCTAGAAATAAGTAGAAGAATGTGCTTTAAATTAAAAAAATTAATGTTATGGTATCACAAAGTAACCTGCAGTGAGTTTTTGTGAATAAGGAAAGTACATGTCTGTGTCATGTCTCTGCTATTCAGGCTTAAGATGAATGGCATGGAAGATCTACCATGAAATAAATAGTTGCTACATTTTATCATGGTACTATAAGAAGGGGAAAGGTAAGGGATCAAGAAGATCGATACCAACCTGGTGTGAATGCAAGACCATGCATTTCGTCCCCCTGCCTCCAAGGAGCCGAAAGTGGAAGGGGACTCAGAGGAGAGTGGGTCCATTCACACCTAGCAAGGTAAAGGGGAATTAAATGGAAAGGAAAAAAGACCTGATGGATACACAGGGTATTTTTGCATGTGTTGTATTATTAGATTGAGGAGGTATTTCTGATAAGAAAAGGATTCTTCTTACAACAAAGCATTTTCATATGTCTAGGCCAGCTCCTACCAAACCAGGAACAAACATGTCACCTCCACCAAGGTTGCTAAAAGTTGCCTGCATCTTTCCACAGACCAAATTTGACCTTGTGCACTCACTGTCTGGCAGGTACCTACAAGTAACCAATTTCCTTAGCTGTCCTTGTGGTTTCTTCCAGGGATGTGCAGCCACAGAACTGTATGTCTACATTTTTATCCCTCTTGCAAGCATCACTGCTGAAAAAAAGAGAGAGGTCTTGGTATGATCAGAGAACTGGTCAAAGACAACAGACACAAAACAAATCACACTTATCTGTGTGAAAATTACCCCTGTTGCATTGTGTCTGTGCTGCATAGCCTCCAGGCTGACTCATGCCGTTACCTCATGGGAAACTCCTCTTGAAAGTCATGAGCAGTACTTCTGCAATGTATATGCACGATGTCATTACTTGCATCTGACTTTAGCACTGCTGTTGTCCTAATGAAATAGCTGGAACTAAATTTTCTGAAATATACTGAAATAGCGACCAGTAGAGCAAAGGCATGAAGGAAACTTAG
>NW_008825080.1:1027185-1047085 GCF_000699105.1 Pygoscelis adeliae
TTTTCATATTATGTGAGCATATAAGGAAGAAGAGGAACTGGGAAATTATTCTCCCTTTTCTCTCTTTGCCAACTTTCCTTAATTCTTTTGCATTAGGAGTGACTGGTCAAAAATAGCTGTCCAAGAGGCAATGACCCACTAACTCATCCTCTTCTCTGTGACTGAGCACCTGAGGTACTTCTGAACAACAGAAGTGCTTGCAGGTACCACAGATTGGATGTCTTCTGACAAAATATTTTAGTTGTCAGAAAGCAAGGATCCATCAAAGCAGAAACTGCTTGTGGGGAGGGACTGGCATTTAAGGATCTCTCCATTTTTAAAACAAAACTTTCATTAAGAGATTTACATTTATTAAACCAACTGATCTGACATTTCCAAGAAGAAATCTTCACCTTCCTTTCCAAAGCAATTTCCCATTTGAAATTTGGGTTGTTTGGAGCGGTTTAAAAACACGAAAGGTCAAAACACCTATCACTTCAACGAGAACTATTGCAAAAATATATTCAGTAAGTTAATCAAGGTACTTTCCTCTGCATTCAGCATAAGACACCTTTCCAACATCTCAACGTTCACATAAGGAAAACTCCGAGTTAGGCCCTCTTCTGTGGTCAGGCTCAGCCAAATTCGTACGTACAAGCAAGCCCTTTCCTCGTGAGCAATCCCTGAAGGCCTGGGTTATAAGCGTCGTCGGAAATGCTTGTATCACACCATTGAAATGGAGCAAAATACTCACAGCAAGGTGCCTGAAAGTAACACACCTGCAGAAAATGGCATCTCACCTCTCTCTCAATAACACATCTGTTGACGTGCCTGCATATTTATTCTCAGTTTCTAAAAATGACCATCTTTTCAAGTTTCCTTTCTTTAAGGACAGCTAAACAAACTGTACTCAGAAATCCCTTGTGAACTTACTGGGGCTAGAGTTTTTCTTTTCTTGGCTCACATCTAAATTTTCCCATGAAGAGCAAGCAATCCTTCCTCTTCTGGACCAAAGCTGGTGAGATCCTTCTAGCTTTACTTCCAGCACAGGTCAGGAGGAACCACCTTTCGCCCCAGAATGCGGCAAACTGTGCATTTCCAGCCTTCCCCACGATGCTGACAGAGCCAGTGGAAACTATGCAGCTGCAGCTTTGCAGCACTATGAACACCAGGTTTCTGTACTCCATTTTCCTTGCCACAAACGTATGCTACTTGCAGCACGAGATCAGTTAGCTGTTCCTGATGGAGCATGTTACAGTAAACAGGCATTGGTTTCATCATGCAGGCTCCCCAGCATTTTTTCAGCTGGGAAACAACTGTGAGAACAATAGAGGATACGTCGCTGACAATAGGTGCAATATCATTTACATTTCTGACAAGCTCTCAGCATTGCTTTATTTCGGCTGAGTTCCTGCCCCCATTATGTGACTGCAATGTGCTTGCTGAGTGATGAAATGCTGGCTCCCTGACAATAGCTGAAGCGGGATACACCCAGTATTGGTTGAACACAAGGTGACTTTCCCAGCTTGTAAAGGCCTGGGAAAAGACATGAATAACGCCGGTGTAAACCACAATATCCAAAAGGTATTGAGTTCTTCCTCACACACATGCAGCAAAAATAAATAATGGCCAGGAGGCTACTGCTGTTGCACACAACAAGGACATATAAGCTCGGAGCCTGAGTCCTTGCACATCACTGGAGAAGCCTCCTTTGGGTCCTTGGGATTTTTCTGCAGATGGGCAATCCCTTTCCACTTCTCAAGCAGTGGTTTAGAGACAACAGTGTGCTTTACTCCTGCCCAGATTCCTGATGCCCTGTGCTGGGAACTCACTCATTTGCAATACAATGCCATACCTGTTGTCTAGGTAGTTAAAACAGGTGTAGAAAACGTATAGAGAAGGAGTGGTGCTGGGCAATAACTGCAGGAATCCTCAGCTGAAGACCCATCCACCACATAGCCCAATACAGGCTGACACTTCCATCAGGAAGATGGATTTGCTCATTTCCCCTTTCACATCCCCACTATGCACACTCCTGACAAATTTTAATTGAAGATCATGAGTAAGCAAGCAGAGGAAACACTCAAAGCGGATGTCACAACTCCAGTATCTCAGCTCAACGGCTCTCTCACTTATATGTGTAAATTCCCATCGTCTTTTCAAGGGCTGCATGGCTATTTTTGAGGGCTGAACATATTCCTTACCACCTACATAAGAGCACATTGCATTGTCAGACTGTATTTACCAGCCCCAACCTCCTCCCCTCAGGTTATGTGTCAACACTGATGTCTCTATACAGCAAACCCACAATAGGGCTAGTTTTTATATTGGGCACCAACCACCTCTTCACTTGGGCTCCCAAGGAGGTCTTTAAGCCTAAAATGGGTCCCGCACCACTGCAGCTAATCTGCAAACCATGCTCAAGGCAGCTAACTTGCAGGTCATGTGAGTCTGCCTGCACAACACAACAGCAATAGCTGAGCAATCCCGGCAGCCCTGCTTTTCAGTTTGTTGAATTATTAATTTTCAAAACATTGTTTCTTGAGAAAAGAATTGCAGAATTTACCAGCTTGAGATCTCAAAGCCCTTCAACACAGAAAAAAAGCAAAAGCATACTCTTCATGAGAACCAGTGCACCAAATATTTCATGTGCTTAGAGGGCTCTTCCTAAGACTCCAGAAGATGCTGAGCTACTCATTAAGAAAAAGTTGCAATAATATTATTAACTCAAAAACAGGGCTAACGAGTACAAGAAGGAAAAAGCTGTTCTCTTGTAAAATGACACTTTCAGTTGTCCAAACTATAAGGCTATTTTTTTTCTGTATGCAGACCATGTTGGTGTTACCCAGTCACATCCCTAACAACTACCTTTCACTGACAGGCGCAGACGAATGAGTCTTCTGTACCCCTTGCTTCTCCCGCATCAGTATTCAGATGCAGCATTAGATGCTCCCTGTGTCAATCCTACACAAAGCTCAGTGTTGTTCCCCAAAGCACTGCTGCAGCTTAGGCAGGACTTTGAGAACCGGTGGCTCATTGTAAACTGCTGGAAGATACTTGGATCAAATATCAGTTCAGGAATACAACTTTCCTCTATGTACTTCTGCCAAGTGCAATGCTCACCAGCAAAATCATGGAGTTCATTGCACATGAAGATTCAGAAGTGGCAGCCAAAAGTTCAGCAGTCCAGACTCCTCTTTCTAGATGAAAGTGAGTCTTGTGTTTGTACAGCATTTTGTCAAGATAATTTTATGATCGCTGGGAAGTTTAGAAACCTGGTCTAGACATTCCAGTCAAGAGTCTAAAAAAAAAAACAAACCCACAACACCAACCCTGCTGTCTTGAAAGTCCTTCAGAATCACTCCTCCATGAAACCTAAAACGTGACACAAGAGTTTGTTTCTAGGAGCTAACGCACATTTTGGGTGTATGTGTCCTTGAGAGACAGAGCTCAGAGGGTACGGTGCTGTGGCTGGCTGCTCCTTTCTCTGGAGCTCAGGCACTCCCAGGAGGCTGCTGCAAGAGAGACCTCAATTTGCTATTATGGCAGGGATTTTAGGAAAAAAAGAGTGTTGATGAAAACTCTGCCTTGTGATACTTCTGCAGTATTGTTCAGCATTAAAAATACTTTCCTGCATATGATCTGGGCATTGATGCCTAAAATTCCCCACCTCCCAGAAGCAGAGGCCAGCCAGGTCTGCCTGCAAAATGGGCAAGCAGGGAGCTGCTGCAAGGACAGGGGCAGGAGGAGGTCCCTGGCCGGGGACCCCGGGGCAAGGGGTGGCTGGAGGAGGGCGGGGCGCTGGCTCGGCCACTGCCTCTGCAAAGCCAAGGACGATGAAATGGATAGATTTGAGGAATTTGTTTTGCATGTCATCCTGAATTAAGTATGTTGCCCTTTTTGTCTATGTAATATTATTGGTTAAGAAAACCGATTCATGTTTGTGAGTGAGGAAAATTATCCCCTGAGGCACCAAAAGTTTTAATTTTTCTGAATTGCTGAACAATGGCCTAAGACAATGATTTATTACTGATCATTTGAAGTTTAACCCATCCCTTGTGACTGCCTAAGAAGATGTATATGTATCACAAGTAGAAGCATTTTAGATCCAAAAGGTAGGTAATTCATTTTCTTTTGCTGTTTTACTCATAACTTTGAGACCTTTGTAAGCTCTGAATAATATATTTGCAAATTTGATCTTAATTTTTTTTTTCACAATCTCACCATCCTATGCCAACTGCAAATGGTGTTAAAGGACAAAAAACCCCTACACCTTCTATGAAGGAAGTCAGTGCATTATCATACCTGTACAACTTCTCTAATTTGGCTATTCACTGAAAGAGCAAGGTCTTTTAAAACGTTTTGGTGGACCCTTGAAAAATCCTCCAGAACCTTCTAGAATCAGATGCTGAGAGAGGGTTTGCTCTGATCTTGTGCTTTTTTTCTTGGTCCAATTAGCATTGCCAATGCCAAACAGAACTACAGATCACAGCGTCAAGTTGTAGCTAACACTAATCAGTAAAAGCAGTGGTAACATTACCACGATGTATGGGAGACGTCTCCTGCCATCTGGTTTCATTTCTGCTTCTTTCTCAGAGATGGCTTCAGTTAGTCTCTTACTATCAGAGAGAAGGTGGAGCAAAGCCTCCAAGTGGAAGTTTATTGCTCTGCCTCTAATTTAGGAGGCTGAGATCTTCTATTCAGATAGAAAGCTTGCTTTTCCAGAACAGGTTCATTTAGTAAGAGGTTTCTAATATGGCCCAAAGCGAGAAATGACAATGTATAGGAGATTACCAAGGAAAGGTTGATTTCAAATGTTTTTCTTATTGCTGGATGAGGGCATGTTATTTTTGTCCCCAAGAATAAGACTTGTTAATCATACCACTGAGTCACTGTGCTTTGCAACTCCTACATGATAAAAATAAAATACTCTCATTTTTATTTATTTATTTTTATGCAGACCAGGAGTATGCTGCACAGAAACACTTACATACTTTCAGGCGCTTCGCTTGCAAAGCCGCATTCTTTTGATTACCTGCATTCCCACCACTTAGTATTGCTCATCAGAGCTAGGTTGTTTATAGTTTCTGATTAGCAGAACTTGACTCAGGACAATTGCATTCTTCGAATATGAAGATAAATTCTTTCATCGTAGCAGAGGGATTCATCTGCACAAATGTCATTGATGTGCTGCTGCTTTTTCATTAATAACCAAATTAAAGTCACAACCCACGCAAATTCCAAGAGCAGGTTATCTGAACATGGTAAACTCTGATGAGTAGGACTCAGTGCATGTTACTGAGAAAACACATGATGCAGAAAATCCTTTAACTTCTCTGAAAAGAAGCTAGCTAAATCTAACAGCCTTTTTTCATGGCATATACCTTTTATCTCCAATATAGACTATATTAGGTAATAAGAAACAATTGCTGAGCACAGAATTACAATGCAGAATGGAAAAGGATGCAAGTAAGTAAAAGCTTTTGGTTTCACAGTACAGCAAACAGCAGTAGGTCGGTACATACCCTCTTCTGAACAACATGAGCGTGCAGTGTGAGAGAGAACATGCACAAGGTTCACAGAGGCCCCAGGCAAAGACAGACTCTTCACATTTGTATGTTGTTGACTTGCAGTGATGCCTACCAGCCTAGGGAGGCCCTTGAGCCACTCAGGCTTACAGCCTACAAGCTGGTTTTCTGCAGAGTAACTGAACCTGGTGCTGATGTTGCTGGTGTGGCTGGTGAAAGGGTAACAGCTCTGGAGATGGAAAAGGCAACACTGCCACCAGGAAAGGGTGCAGAGGGCACATTCCTCTGCAGCTCCCAGAGGAACCAGGCTCAGCAGAGTCATCTCACTCTCTGGAGCTGTCAAAGGATACCACTAAAATCACAAATGAAAGTGCATGCCTGGACACAGGCAGACATGTCTCTTTGTTTCTTTGTGTATTTTGGGACAGGCTGTCTGGGAGAGTCAATACAGTAAGCAGTGAAATGATGGTGAAACCTCACTAGAGATTTCTTTTGTTGCTGTTGCAAATATGATTTCATCTACCTTCATACATTTTTCTTTCACTTTTTAAAAGTCTCTGTGAACAACTATAGCCAGAAACTCTGTCCTATTTCCTGTCCTACCGATGTTCACAGGCCAACATTTGGGGCATTCTGCTTGCCCATCTATGATCCTTGAAGCTCAGGAGACTGGACTGTCTGAACATGGCAGACCTTGTAAGTACCTCTGTAGTCCATCCCAGTTGCAACACTAGTTGCTCTGATTGCATGGCAAAGCAGGGTTTCTCATAGCAGTTCCACTATACCCATACCAGCTGGAAGAGGGAAGAAGTGGATCATGAGAGATTAAATCCGTGGGCAGATGGAGCATATGACAAAGTAAACGAAGTGGAGGCATGGTGGGGGATAAGAAATGTCCTGGAATAACTAAGAGGTGTGCATAACACTGCTAAGTTCTGGGGAAATGAACAGGTGAGAAACTTGGTAGAGATAAGGAAACAGCTAGGAGAATTAATAGATGTGCCTTGGGAGATGAAAAAAATTGTCAGAGCTTCTAAGAGAAAAGCTTGGGAAGGTAGTAACGCCAAATCTGTTGAGGGAGGATGAGAAACAGAGTGGAGAGGCCAAGATAAGCAGTAGGAAGATGAATAGCAGGAATAACCAAAAGACAATGCCAGACTTGAGTAACAAGCCAAGGAAGCCAACAGAAGTGCCAAGAGCCTGAGAAATAACCTTGAGGAGACAATTAACATGAAAGCCATCTCATGAGAGCCAGCAGCTGTGGTTTGGAGATCAAGACATAAGCCTCTTTCTTCAGGTCACACTGAAAACTTAAGCATTTTCTGGTATTGAAGGTCTTTGCCTAGGTTTCTCATAGCAAACAGATGACAATTTTATCTCTTTCTCTAATATATATATGTATAGTATACATATAATATGTATTTATATTATACATATAATATGTATGTTGTACATGCTAGAATTATAAAGAGTAGTGGCTTTCAGTGTAGTTGGGGGAAACTATCAAAAATTGCTTAGAAGTCTTACGAAATCACAACCATTACTCAACCCAACCTGGGCTCTAAAAATATACAATCATACAAACCGTTATATAAAAAAAATATAAACCACAAAGTTCACCAGCAGAATTCATAATGGTCTGAGGGTACACAAGCTTCTCTTCTAGCCCTTTCACTCCTCCAGGGGTGCTGGTAGCTGCTGCAATCCTAGCACAAGGTCACGGCTTCTCTCCACTTCTTTAGCCTGATATACCATGGCGGGGACCTGGAGAGAAGATGAAATACCCACAACTCCCTCATGCACAGCTGTCCTTAGTTGCCACCCTGCACTCAGTGACGCAGTACGGGCAGAAAACTATAATCACAGAAAGAGAGTGAATCTGAAAGGACCCAACTCACCACTGCTCAAGCAGGCAGACAGAAGTCAGCCATCAGCCTTTACCACAGGGACTTACTCTTGGGAATCACCATCTCACCTCTCTCAGAAGGACTGTATTTTTCAGGAGATTTTTCTCTTCTGAGCAAGGCCATTCCCTATTCTACCCAGTAACAGCAAATCCCTGGCCACTTTTTAGACTGAGAGCCAGCAGGGGGGCCCTGTCACTCTGCAGGCAACTTGGTGGCATCACCAGTTTTCTCTGCCCATGGATTTCTGCTGTCTAGAGAGAGTGCATAAATATGCATGTACATATATAGTATTCCTCCTCCATATACTTTGGGTCTAATTCTGCACAGCCTCTGAACCTTGCAAGGTTATTTAGCCCAGTGCAAAGTTTGAAGGTCCCCACATCAGAAGGAGAAATTCTTGGCAAACTCACAGCTCTCTTTACCCTACTGTAAATGATGGTGCAGAGTACACAGCAATGGCAAATCCAAAGAAGTTGCCCCCTTACTGAGACACCTTTCACTTGCTGCAAAGCATGGCTAATTCTGGAGATGTCTGGTGATTTTCTTGGTCCCTTTTGCTATAGAGCTAAATCATTAGATGCTTTGATCTAAAGGTGCCATGCTAGACACTACTGAATGGGTATGTGAGGAAATAAAAGGGAAGTTCCTTCCATTTAGAGATAGGCTATGAAAAAACAGGTTTTTCTAGGTTTGTGAATTTCCCAGGAGATAGCTTGTACACTGCCTCTCATGAGGACAATGACTAAGCAAGTGATTTTCTAGCATGGCATTGTGACATGGCATTACCCGACTTTTGATTTCACGACATCTAGATCTATAAGGACCGGCTTTACCTGGCAAATGGAAACAAACACTGCTTTGAGGAAAGCTGCACTTCCTTCCCAATTCCAAAATTACTTTTTCAGTGATTTCAATTGCAAATATTTAAAATTTACCAACAACAAAAATCTTTGCTATTGGCTTAATACCTATACTTTTCTCTTAAAATATCTGTTGTGAAAGCAATACTTTCTTGTCCCTGTGTCTGCATGTTTTTAGATAGAGTAATAGAGAAAAGTTTCACTGTCTCTTCCCTGTAATTTGTCATTTTCTGTATTTGTTCACTCACAGCAGTAGGATGAGGAACATTTAATATGTAAATTAATGAAATGGCAATGTGAGTAATTTTACACCCTTATATTTTGAACATATTAAGTACAAACTGGATATTAGCATCAGCTGGTGAGTCAGCTCCGCTGAGCACAGAAAGAATCAAGATCATATTTAACATACAAATTTCGATCATTCTTCTTAAAATGCAAATATTTGTTCAAAAACCCTTATGATTAATTGGCATGAAGATTGCATTACATAAAAAATGAGTCATAGTGCTGGAATACTGCAGAGTAAGGCCTCTCTGGTTTTTCCACTACCAGGGCTGGATTTTAAAATTATTCACTTACTTGGGCTTAAGACACCAGTTCGTCTACCCCACCACAGTGACTGCGACAGTAGCCAGCAGTGGGTGGCTAGGAACATGACAAATAGGGCAAGGAGAGTGTGACCTTTCTACTGATATATCTTCTCAGCTTCTCTCAGTTAGTGATTTAGGAACTTGTCAAGCTGGAATTTGCGCCAATGATGTACTATGATCTGTAAAGCTGCCCAGGCTCTTTTTCAATCCATTTATACTTTTAAAAAATCCATTACAACAGACAGCTTAATTTGATTATATACTTTTTGGAGAGGTAGTTTCCTTTTCATTTGGTTATACTTTTTTACCTGACCCCACCAGTCTCTTGCATTGTGAGAAATTATGTTCTGCTCACCTTCTCTGTGCCATTTATGATTTTGACATTTCTATCAGATCCCCCAAAGTCATGTTACCTGTTATTATCTGAGATGAAGAGTCCCACTTTATTTCTCCTCAGACAGAAGTAATTCCATACTTCTCTTCAGCTTTGACAATGTTCTCAACCTACCTTGTAGTTTTATTGCTACATTTCTGAAATTGGCTGACCAGGTTTTCCACGCAATATTCAAGGCACAGATAAGCCATGGCTTTGCAGTAACACAGTGTAGCTTTCTCTTTTTTTTTTTCCTTCTTTATTTATTTGTTAATATTTGAGAACTCTCACAGTTAAGTTACTGACAAAGCTAATACGTCTGCCTGGAAACCATCCCTTGCTTATACTCTTACACCATACAACTAGAAGACAGTAATAATTTCTAACAGTATTTCTGGGGGTTTAACCCCTAGTGATACAATGTTTTCAAAAATATCTTTCTTGAGTGCTCATTTAGAGGCTGTTGTGTACTTACAATAATAGCTATTTTTTCCCATGTACATTACTTCATACTTACCAGCATTAAATTTAATCTGCCCTTTTATCATCCTGTTGTTCAATGCTCTAAGATAGTTCTGCAACCCTGTGCTGTCAACTTTTGATTGGACCATCCCAATAACTATGTATAATCTGCAAACTTTGCGAACTCACAACTTATCCCCATACCAGGTCATTTAAGAGCAAGCTGGTCAGCACGTGTCAGTACGAGAGAAGCTTGAGGTGGACCTTCATAACCTGCTGGCAATCTTCTTTACTGTGAAAGACAACTCTTTGGTGTTACTATTTATTTCTTATCTGTTAATTGGTTGCTTTTCCACAGAAAATTAAGCTGTCTTTTCCTGTGAGAACTTGAGTTCATTATTCTTCAATAAAGAACCATGTCAAAGCCTGTTCTATATTCAGATTCATACTTTGGATCTACATATGGAGAAAATTTCAGCTCCCCTCAAAGAATTCTAGTAGGTTTGTGAGGCATGACCTGCAAAACCCACCCTTCCTACTCCAAAAGGAAGTTATACATATCTATGGTAAATGTTTGGTTCTACTATTATGTTTTGGTTAATGTTCAGTTCTACTATTCCTTTACAGTTATAAATTTGCAGGGTACAGAAGCCAAGCTTTTTGGTCTGTGTCTTCAATGATATTTCTCCACACCTTTTTTTAAAGACCAGCACCATGCTATTCATCTTCTATGCCTATTGAACTATGTTTAAGTGACATAAATATTTATATGAGTCCATTTATAATTCTTGCATGAATCTTGTTTGATCCCGACAATTTTTTTACTATTCATTTTATCAATGCCTTCTAAAACTTTTATTTTTTAAATTTACTTCTAAATTGACAGTTAAGGCTCTAGATTCTCTCTTCCTGTAGTGACGGACTGTGGGGCAATAGCCTTTCTCCATGGTCAATACCAGTTGAATCTGGCTTTTCTGTAATGACTCTGTTTCTCTTGAGTGTTCCTTTTGACCCTGGTGATCTATGGCTAAACAAACTGACTTTGTTCTCCCTCTAATTAAAAAAATTAGAAAACCTTAATGCTGCCTTACTTGAATCTTGAAATGGGTTGTGTGTACTGTTTGGAAGTAACTCGGTAATTCCTTCTTCTCTTCCATAGCAATACTTGAGATTTTCCAGTGTCACTGTGTTTTCTGCAGTCCTGTGACCTTGTCTGCCTCCCTTCCATTTTATAGTTGCTGTTATCATCTTAGCTGTTGAATGATGCTGTAAAACAGATTCTACGATTGTGTTATTTAGATATGGAATTTCAGTCCATAGGAATTACACAGTGCATTTCTTACAGCTGGCCTTGTACTGTGTATTGTACCTTCATGGTATGTTGTCTTATTCTTTATATTCCTTCCAGCAAGTTTGTGAAATGCTTATTCAAATTCATATTTCTTGGTTTTAGATATCGGTATTTGTCCCAAATCTCTAGAGAACTTCAGCGTATCTGTGGACAGGTATAAATCTGCATGTTCTACATATTCACATTATGGAGAGCAAGCTCTTTTTGCTGTGGCAAAAATCAATATGACTTAAAGGATGAGATAGTTCTGTATCAAGGCTAAGTTATTTGAATCAGGTATGTTAAGCGTGTTAACCACACCACACATCAAAGAAGTAATGATTAAATGTTATAGGCTAATTCCTTCTCAGACAAATTATCACAAGATATCTCACAGCGGCATCACTGAGCTATGAGCAAAAGTGTCCATAAGTAAAGCATCAAACTCTCATTATCACTGACTTTGCTATCGAAGCTTGTCATACAAAAATATGCAGATATTTTAAATGGAGATTAAATGATATTCAAATTATAGTAACCCAAAGCAATCATCTTAATATTGCTAGGTTTATATATCTTCTCAAGATTAGAAAGGAAACTTTTAATGGACTTTTAATCTTTACATTTTTTTTAATTCCTTGCCAAATCATTTTCTTTCATCATTCATGCACAGTGCATCATCATTATAGTCAGGTTGTGCAAGAGTGCAGGGCTAATTTTCTTCTTCAAAAAACTACTGAGCATTCATAAAATGCACAGCTACTGTTGTCATTTTACTGGGTGACACTGTGAAAACAAATTTATATTCTGAACTTTGGTATGCAGGATCCTAAAATACATATTTGGAAACAGAGGAACAAATTACCATTAAATTGAAGACTGTACCAAAGCATACAGAGAAGGTAGCAGATGTGAATGGGCACTCAGTACTAACACATGTGCGCGGTAGTGGGGTGGTTAGCTGCACGTTCTTTGCACAGCATGGCTGGCTCATCATTTAGAGCAATTGGCCTGAATCTAGACAGGTCTCCTCCTTTCAGGAGGTAGTTAATAGAGACCTAACAACTTCTTGGTGTCTTCATTTTCACCACAGCTTACATCTTCCCTGCTGTTGCACAGAAGGACTAAACTTCAACTGTGAGATGCTTGAGCTGGTGGCCTTTCTGGCCTGTGTATTTACACTGCCAGGCATGGGTTTGGAGTCTGTCTGTGACAGCCACAATAATTCTATTAAAGACAGGCTATGACACATGGACAGTTATTTAAACAAGCTCCTTGGCTCAGTAGTTACCACCACTACGTGGAGTGGGTCCACCAGGTGGACAGCCCCGCACACCTTCTTCCACAAGTACATAGATGCTCATTTAGACGATGCCCACGCAATCGTCTCAGTTTAATCAATAAGCCTCAGTTTAATCCCCTTGCCATTCCTGATGCCAGGGAACTTGAAGGCAGTCTGAAATGCTTAGCATGAAGTGCAGCCAGAAAGCAACAAAACTATGAAGAGGTAGCTGTGCCTAGAAAGGCAGCCGGTGTTATCTCTCCCTCCACATCCTTACCTCCATGAATGCATCAGGATTGCTGTTTGACTAATCACTCCTTTCCAGGAAGGTGGTGTCAAAAAGTAGTATCTGCTGGATAGCTGTAAGTTTTTCGCACATAAATGAATGCAGCATCAGGTATGAGAAATGTGAGAGAGTTGCAGGGCGAGGGCTAATAAAAGATGTAAACCTCTCAACTTCTATTGTCTCCCTCAAAGAAAGTACCATCAGGATTGGGGACGCTCACACTAGTGAGTTCAGAATACAGCCTGTCTGGAGAATAAGCACTGTTATTCATGCTGAACAGGTTTACCCAGCTCTATAAAGATGGGTTGCAGTCAGCACTTGCCAGTGCATTCTTGGTGCAGAAGTCTCCTTACCTTTTGAACTTGCAAAGTGCCTGAGCACAGCTTACCCAGTAAAATAAAAGATGCAACATATCAATAAATTCAGTTTTTAATTAGCTCTCCTTCTATCTCCAGTTCTAACACTGACAGATCTTGAATGGGCTTTTTGTTATTACTATTGACTTTAGCCTTTTGAAATACTGCTGAGTGGTGACCCAGAGGGGTGGAGGTGGAATTAGATTCAGCGGCACTTAATGCCATCATCTGTTTGGTATGTTACTTCCTTTCACTCTGATGTTGGGAAGATCACACCCAGCCTTCGCATTCCTCTTCAACAAGTTGTGTCAAGGAAAGGGGAGAAAGGAAGCTGCCCCACATACCACTGGATATCAGAAAGGAAGGTCTTAATTAGGATGTTGGGATGCAATTTCTACAGAAATCAGCCCTTCCTTTTGTCAGTCCCAGGTCTGGCTGCTATAATCATTTCAACGACATCGTCTTAAGGAGTGAGGGCTCAAAAGATAATACAGTGTTCTCTGGGGTTATTTAATGCTTTTGGCTTATATCTAAAAGGGATGCTGAATTCTTAAACTTAACAGCAGTAATAAATCCCTAAAAATGAAATGGAGTTTGTTTTGGCTGGCATTTGAGAGAGAGGTGAGGTGATTAAAACAGACAATGTACCAGAACATGCAAAGTAATTTGCTCAGTGTCGTACAATAGAAGCCCATTACTAACTAGCTGAAATTGAGAACTCAGTTATTTTCTTATTCATAAATTTGGGAAATACAGATTATAAATTTTTTATCTACACCTTTCCTATTCTTCAGCAGTAGCCATAATAGCAGTAGTAATTAACAACAAGGCAGAAGGCTATGACATGCACAATCGTGGTCATATATTTGCAATATTCCTGCTTAAGAATTTTTTTAAACTTTAAAAATAATGTTTTATCATATTTTGTAGTGACTCATATGTAAAACAATGCATGTATTTCTCTGACTCATTAAAAATTTCTTAAAACTGACTTATTCGCTTTAGAAAGGAATGCACTGAAATCCTTTGTAGTATGCCTATAAACTTACATGAAAATATAATAATTCAACATAAATAAAGCATTTATAGTATTTCACTCATAAGAAAAAAAAAATCTGCTTAACCAGAGTCAAACAAACATTTGCCTTAAAACATAATTTTCTTTTTGTTTATTATTTGCTGAATTAGGGACCTGAAGTCCAATGGTCCATCAGGACCATTTTGATACTGGAAAATAATTTATGTTAAGCATCTCTCATTCTTAGACAAATAAGGTGCTTCTTAAACTTTTATGTAATGCTTGAACATTTCCAGTCCTGTAGGCTTTTTTTTTCATTGCTTGATGTTCATGACACAAGAAGAAAATGAATGGTGACCAGCCATTTCAGGGGGATTAGAATGAGTTCTAAAACTGCAGCCACAAAACCTGTGCAATGACCAAAGCAGAACACGCCTCTTTGCCTTGCCTGCTGCCATTTTATAGTGCCAGTTTCCAATGACAGGACTGTGCCCATGAATTTTGAAACCTTAATATAACCTTCAAAACTAGACAAAATGCCACATTGAGAAAGTTCAGACACCATGTTACAACTATTCCAGGAGAACTGATGGATGTGCCCATGTCATGGACTTCCAGCAACTCATTCATGGGAAGATACATGATTTATAAAGCATTTAATCACTGAGTTATCTACCCATTATTCTCCATCAGATCATCTTCAGTCAGCCTGAAGATTATTTCATTTTCCCACACATTTGCTCTTGAGCACAGGCCAAACCACCAGGACCGTTGTTATTGTTTTTGGTTTTATATGCTTCAATTCCCAGGGTCTGATGCCTGTTTACTTAAGGAATGGCTTATGGTGCTCTACCTTTAAAAAAAGGCCTTAAAAATGGGAGTAAATACCACTTACTCCCACATTAGTGCCGTTTCACCCTCAGAATGGAGTAGACTGGCCTTAATGTGAATGAGTACTAGGCACCACACAGGCAGTGGAAACTTGTGAAACCTTGGTCCCATTTAAACCATAGTGCTATTGAATACAAGAAGACCAATACTTCCTCCAGTTTCTTCAGTGGCTAGTAGAGAAACTCACTCTCCCACCAACTCAAAGAAAACTCAACAAGTTATTCCACTTTTTTGATTACCTATCTTTCTCTAGATGCTTTGAATCATAAACGTAGTCATTATCACAAACAGTTCTGATCTACTTATTATTTAAATTAGACTCTGCAAGATCTAAACCATTACAAAATGTTTCTTTCCAGTGACACTTTTGGCCTATGGATATTTTTGTTAACATTTCTGCATCTCTTCAAAAACACCAGGCACCAACCAGGGGCAAAAAGGAAGATTGGACACAGAAAGACAATTGTGTGGTTCTAGCTCCCCCTTTTCTTTCAGCTAGAAACATAACAATTATGCTAGGCAAGTTGTAAACAAGGGTGGAGATAATAATAAAAAGGATGCTTTTGTGTGAGAAAGAAAACTGGCACACTACTTAGTCACTGCAAATACACAAGTATTACGGACATTACTGCACAGCTTGCTCTGTTGCCTACAAAATGAATATGTTTATGACTACTGAATATGGTTTTCTTAATACTGGAATTACATGACCTAAAGGAAGACATATGACAAATACATTCAGCAAATATAAATACATAATTTCGTAAGTCTGGCTTCCATTTATGCTTGCCAAAGGTGTATAGACCGTACTACAGCCTTGCATATAATATGGATATTCAAGTTGTTCTCCAGGTTTTCAGTAAGGGGGAAAAAATCCAACAGCTAGGGATAGAGTTCATGTTTACTACTGTTAGAAATTCAAGTTCAAATTCTGCAGGAGATCACAGTAATTAAAATTTGTTTATGGCCTCAGACTGTTCCTATTCTTAATATTACTGTGGACCAAAAAATCTTTATCACATTCAGAATTTTAGGGTTGTAGCAAAATGTTGTTTTTCTTCATTATTATATCCCTTTTCTTTTCCACCTACTGTATCTGGGAGATAATCTGCTCCAAAATATAGGATCTGTATCCAGGTCACATATCATCTACAAAATCTTTCTAACAAGGAGAGTACTGAACTTAAGACTCTAACAAGATTTAAAACATTTAAAACATTTCAGATTACTGTTTGTATTCCACAGCTCTCAGCTCACAACTGAAGCATTTCAACACCATAGTAACTATTCTTTATAAGAAGGAACAAAACAACGTAGGGTTCTACACGTTTAAGTATCCTCTTTTCATTCCGATGTGGCTTTCTTCTTCCTCAAATCCAAGAGTTGCTGCAGCTTCCCTGATTCTGAAACTTTGTCTGAAATATCTTTTCCAGCCTTTCTAAGCACAGAAGAGCACCAAGTTCAGCATAAAGTTTCCCAGCTATGGGAGTCCACTACCTCAACATTAAAACTGGAAACAAATTACTTTTGTACCAATGAAAGGATGTAGAGTCATACACTGATCTCAGAAATATGTTGTTTCTTCCTTCCACAATAGAGCATTCCCAGCCTGCTTTGAAATAACAATCCTACTTAACACAACCTAGTTGACTAGCATCCCTTATGCAACATAAGAGAGAACTGAAACCCAACACCAAAAGAGACCAAATTCCACTCAAATTAGTATCAGATTCTGCTCTCTCCCAAGAGCAATTTCTTTGCTAAACAAAAAAGTGGTTTCTTACATGGAGTGAGCAGACTTGTTAAATCCCACTGCACAAGAGGTTGCAAGATGCTTTAATGTACTCAAGGAAATCCCCAAGTACTGAGCCCTGAGTGTACCTACCCTAGTTCCATCAGTGCCAAAACCACCCATGCCTTTTCTCCCCTGGGATCTGCCAAGTTAGTAACTCAATTGTCAAAACAAAACCTAAGTGGCCACTCCGCAGTCACACAGGTCTGAAATACTGAACTCCCACAACAACGGGGTAGTGCCTGATTCAGGAAGCTGTGGCAATGGCTGTTCACAAAAGCATGGGATGTGAACTTCTTGACTGATAATTATGCGGGCACAGACTCCAAGTGCAAACGTAAAATGGTCAGTAGGGAGAAGGGAAGATAAACTATCCATCAGTTAAACATTTGCTGTAATCTTCACTGCAAAGCTCAATACTGGCAAGAGGCAGCTTCAGCAGTAAGTCAGGAACCACTATGGCTCCAGAAGCTCAGTGATCTCTCCCTACCCTCATTCTCTTTCCCCACAACATACACACACACACATACTCTTATTCCCTGAGGGAAGGGTGACTGTCTGCACCTTTCACTGATATGAGTCATGGTGCTCTCAATTTTTGTTCACAATTTTTGTTCACTACCTAGGACATCCTAGGTAATGTTCCTGTGGATAAACGCAACATTTGGATTCTGTCTGCAAGCAGTTATTCAGAGCTCTCTAGGGTTTGCAGGATGGTTTATGTTGCCAGGCTAACAAACAACCTTGCTGTTATTTCCCTAAGAAGAATACATGGCAGTTATACTGCCAGCTGTGTTTTGACAGAATTTGGGTTTCGGGAGTTTTCTCTGCATTTTCCTATGAGAGGCCATGAAATGACCAAAAATTAAGTCCTCCCCTTTAAACAGGTAATTATACCACATTAAAGACTTAATCAGACAATTCTTGTTCTTATATGAGAGACTCTCTTTACTTTAGATCTCAGACACAGCATAATGATTTCAATCAGCTGCACAGCTTTGAGCCCAAGATGCAGGATTTGATTTTTGTTTTGCCTTTCTCTCTTTTGGAGGAAAAAGATTTGGAATTAAGAAATCAGTCTCTATGTGAAACACCTACAGTGAAAACATGGAGCCAGTTCTTATTGGTGTGGTTCTCAGAGCAGACAGATATATGCAAGGCCCCATCTCTTTCGGGGTCAGCTTCCCTCAATGAAAGAAGAAAATATCTTTTTGGATGCTGTTAAATGCAAAATGAGTTGTGCTCAAGGTAAAAGATTGTTACATTGAAAAACTCATTTAATTTAGAATTATATCATACAGACCAGGGGCTGCCTTGCGTAAGACATAGGACGGTTGCAGACTGAGTTATTAGGTAGCTTAGGAACCTCTTCAGGTGTCTGGGTACATCTTTTCAGGTAAAACTGTAATTTGCTCCTTGTTTCAGAGAGTATTCTCTATTAACCTACCCCATCACTGTTTTCAGAGGTTTTTGGCTGTAAGATGTTTTCTGACCACATTGAATTTCTGCACGGTCCAGATTATAGACCTTCACTCTCCCACAGAAGTGTAAAAGAAAGAGCATTCTTTGGCCCAGAAACTCGAGGTTGAAAAAGACCATGGCATTTTGTTAGAGCTCTACAGCTCTCTTGCAAAAACATCCTTGATCATTAGACCAATAAACTCAATATAATAAGGTTAATGTAAAATACCAATACATATTTCACCCTGGAAAATAAAACAGGATTCCAGTTTCTAAATATGACAGGGGGTGAGGGTGGCGTGTCCCACATTTCATGTAAAATCTGTTTTCTAAATGTACTTCAGCTCATTTATCTATTCGTCTGCACTCATGGAGGAGGCCTTGTGAATTTTTTGTCATAAACATTATCCTCTCTTTATCACATGAGATAATGTAAAACAATTTCAAAGGGAAAAAAAATCTTCATGGAAGAGAAGCTGATTTATTGATAGGCTTAGGTATCAAACCTGTGCTTGAGGTATGACTATCACTTTCATTTATAATGCTGACCTCAAAAGAAACATTTGCTGCATGAAAATATTTATTAACCTACCCCCATCCCCCCCGGCTTTTTTCTCAAATGCACCGACAACCACTATAATTTCTGCCAGACAGCAAAATACATACTAAACTGGAAATTCAAAAGTACTGAATTGCAGGACTGTAAATGAAGTTGAAAGGCCAAAATGGCAAGTGCACAAGTGAAGCTGACTATATCTC
Organism: Pygoscelis adeliae; assembly: GCF_000699105.1. Lineage (NCBI taxonomy): Eukaryota > Metazoa > Chordata > Aves > Sphenisciformes > Spheniscidae > Pygoscelis > Pygoscelis adeliae. The sequence continues at coordinate 1,046,063 of NW_008825080.1, forward strand.
AAACATTACCTCCATGGACAGGTTTTGTCAGGCCTCAGAAATTCTTCATATGTCCACCTCTCTCTGGAGGGCTTGTTGAAGCACTGAAGTGACAACTCCTTGCTGAGCAGTGCAGCTCAGGGTTATTTTAGGCAATGCCAGGTCTGTACTGTGCACCGCGAGCCTCTGCATAAGTTACTGTCCACAATTCTCACACATGGCAGCTACCACCCAAGTAGGTCACCTTAACGGAAACAGAAAAGCCAACCAGAAAAAAACTCATAAGCATTAACTAAGTAAATGCCAACAGTTTTATAGCCAACAGAGCATATTGGCATAAAGATTTTAAAAATGGATCAAGGCAGCTGACAAGCAACCAAATGAGCAGTGTTTTCAGCAGAACAGCAAGACAACACTTAAGTTTTTAGACTCTTAAATATTTCTTGGATATTTAACATGAGTAAAGAAGAGAACTTGAAAAATTTCCTAAGAATTTTTGAGACCTCAGAGAATCTACCAACCTGTCAAGGTAACTGAAGATCACAAAATAAAAGACACCAATGCAAATTGGCTAACCTATAACTCAAATAATTTTCACCTTTCAGTGTGACACATCTGTAAAATAAACAGTATCAAACATACACACAAACTTAACTGAGGAAAACAAGAAAAAGTATATAGGCAAGTCCCTTTTACTTTATGACCTTTGTCTCTCACCCCAATGCAGAAGTGTTAATTCTTAAGAAGGGCTGCAAGACTTTCATTGCAGGATGGGCACTGACTGACCTGCAACATCAACACAGCTTGTTCAGAGCTGAGCAACACAGTAAACATTGCTCCTTATCAACACACTCAACAGAGGTGATTGAAAAACACGTATCAATCGTGTAGGAGGGAGATACGGAGATAGCCACACTCAAACAAAAAAATCTTTACGAAGACCACATAGATATTACAAATACTTGATTTTTAAATTCTCCTTCCTCTTGTTCCAGTAAACCTATCTCAATGCAGGATCATATGAGGACCAAAACTAGGCCTCTC
>NW_008825080.1:1047125-1065246 GCF_000699105.1 Pygoscelis adeliae
CTGCTGGACTGCCTTGAAGTAATGTTGTGCCTTAGTATTAACACACCAATACACATGTACCACCTCTCTCTCCCACCTTCCTTCCTCCAGCACCCACTGTGATTACACAGAATTGTAAGTCCTACATGGAAAACCAAAACCATCATTTGTTTGGCAGCCCTATGTCTATAGAGCAGCCTTGGTGTTGAGCACAGTAACAGCCTTGAAGCCATATGACCAGCAGCTTTCTGGGAGAGGGAGATATGGAAGCAAGAAAGAAATATAACTCTGCTGCAGACAAAAAAAAAAAAAAAAGAAACCCTCATTTCATACTCTCCAAGTGATAAGATATAGCTTAGCCAACCTAATTCTTTTGCTTTCCCCCCCAAAAGACCTCTCTCATATTTACTTAGCCGCTGAGCCCTGTTTTCTCAATGCACACATTTCCTCAAGAATGGTAACAGATGCAGTTTTATTCCCTCTTTATATTAAGCCTCCATTATGTTTTGTTGCCAGGCCTGTCAGCAAGTATGACTTCTGCCTTCTTGCACCTCAGCTTCATTTCCCTTGGAGAATCAGATGATGGCAATCACTTCATTCTCGGGAAGATGCAAGAGAAAGTTTGATGCACACAAGACAAGAACTACGCCTTCACTGTAAACATAATCCAGGTGAGCATGCATGTGGGACACACAGACAACAAAAAGGCTATCAAGCACAGTCCAGATAGTTTAGCACAAGAGATCTCTTCTAATAACTGTCCTCGACTGAGGCAGCACTGGCAAAGAGCCCACAGCCCAGCAGAGGCAGCCAACAGGGTTTGTCAAGATTTGCCTTTCTGCTAAGTGTTTACTGTTAGTACATGAAGTTCAAGCTGACTTAGAAAATAAGTAAGGCTGAAAAGTTTTCTTTAAAATAATAAGGTTTAAAAGCAAGTAGCAAATAAGGCCTTGTAGAAGCAACTGTAACAACAGCAAAACCTTGAATGACCTGGTGTTGGTGACTTCCAAGAGCCTGAAGTCACTTTACTAATCTCATGTATATGACATGAGGTTGCCTTAAAATGAGCCGTGTTTCAAGCACACCCATTACAGATCATGGCCTTGGACTGGAGTTTTAATTCCCTGTGCTGTTAGTTTTACATCACCTGGCTGAAACTCCAGTGGCTGGTCTGTTACAGGTCCTCTACCTCTTCTATGTACTGAAAAGTGAGGGGATGGAAGTACAATTTCACAAGCAAACATATTCTATCTTCTGAAGGCTTTACTTAGCAACCTAAACACTAAAAACCTAAACCCACAGTTTTTAAAAACACAATTACTTTTATACCTATATATAATATTATTCTCTAGAAGGGAAAAAGAACTTGAAATACATCTTCAGTCAGGCTGCTGTACTTTCTGTATTGCTTTTAATGCTGAAATATAGTAACTTCTAACAACACATGTTGTCCCAGCATGACAGCAAGTTCAGAATCACTCCTCTTATATGCTGGTCTCAAAAAGAGAGAAGCCAGTGCTTCTCTCTTACTGGATTTAATGATGTATTAGGCATGCAAGCCTCTGGAGAGGAAAGGTACATTAATATTGACAGAACTACTTCTTCTTCCATTCCGGGATATGGTAATGTTTTACAGAAAAGGATGTGCCCGCCATACCCTCTCATCCACATGTATAAAGGGAAGTAAATTAAAACACATATCCCCAAAAGTCAACCACAAACATAATGACGGGTTATAAAAGCTACCTGTAAACAAGTAAGTAAAAAAGCCAGAGTCATCATGCTATATTGCAGCTCCTCCTACTTGGCTGGCCAGATGCACATACATCAACCTCTCATGATGCACAGTCTAACCCAGCTATGGAAAACAACCCTTTTCACATGAAGGGTCGCTACAAAAACAGGTTTGGGAACAGCAGAAATGTGTTCCCTCTATGTGGGGGGAGCTAATACACAGATCATAAGACGATTTTCTTTTTAAGAGACGATATGCTTTTGTATAGCATATGCACGTATTCATTCAGCAATATAAACTGGAGATGTTTGGGGGGCCCAGGTGAGCATTAAAAGACCTCATTTCTACCTTTGGTTTTTTAATTGGAGATCTTCCTGCAATGGCAGGCCTTGGTCCTCTGTTCTGGACAGACAGTGGCACGGAAAGATACCTGTTTGGATGCACTGTCTGCAGAAACAAACAGGTTGTGTTATGAAAAATAACCCAAAAGAGCAGGACGGGATGATGGGCTGAACTCAGGTACAGGGGCCTTTAATGCAATCACTCAGAAACAAAATGGGGTGGTAGGATGTGAAAAGCAGTAAGAAGTTTTACAGAATTCAGGAGAAGGATGAGTAGGAACATCCTTCTTCCCATCAAACCTTCAGCTTCTCATAGCCAGAGCTGGGCAGAGATGGATGCTTGTCCTCTCCACTGAAAAGATTCAAGATTGCAAGATTTTTGCCATTCCAAGAGAGGAAATCCTTGTCTGCTCTCAGATTGCCTGGAAATGTGAAAGTTGCATTCAGATCACTTCTCTGCCTCGCTCAAGCAGTAGCTGGTATTAAGACTTAGTTGAACAGTGCAGACATGTTTCAGATGATTGCTGTGTTCAAGCATAGATTTTACAGTCTTCATGTAAATCTACATCTGAAGGAATAGTCTATATCAAAAAGGTAAAGGGTGATGGTTTAAATCATGCTTGTTATCACTGCAGACCAGTAAAGAGGCTGGTTTACAGCCTTTCTGACCTGAATTGTTCAAAATAATCAAACTTATTTGAAATAGACTTATCCAGCCTACAACTGCCTGTGGAGATGTGCTGAAGAACAATAAAGCAGAGAACAGCAGAGTGACCTGAAGAAAGTAGCAGATGAAATTCTAGTGAGTGCAAAATAACATATATGGGTGAAAAAATAACCTTAAGTAGATATACATAATGATAGACCATGTTAGCCAAAAGCATGTAGGAAAGTTAGTACACAAAAAAAAATCAGATCTCAATGATTATCAAACAAAACAAATAAAAGAAATTTTATGAAAGCAATATAGGTCAAAGCAGATAATGTAATTATGCTTTTGTACAGAGCAATGACGCAGATGTATTTTCTGGACTGCAGGTAGCTCATACCAACTGACCTCATGGTATATGTAGAACCTAAAAAGGTACAGGCGGAGGACTCCAGGATGATGGCAGGTTTTGGAAGAGCTTCTATAAAAGGTGAGACTAAATGAATTCATTTTTCCATTTGACCTTTCTAATTTGTCATTTTGATTAAATCAAGTTAGTCTTAGGTTTCTTCAAGAGGACTACTTGGCAAAGCTCAAGAAGAGAGGTAAATGAAAATCAAATACTATAAAAATGAACCATTAAGAGAATATGGTGGAAGACTACAAAATGATAAATGCTGTGAAAAAGCTTTGTAGAGAATGATTTTTCATGTCTTTTCACAATACAAAAATAAGGAGGCACCCAAAGAAATGAACAAGCTTAAACAAAAGGAAATGCTTTTTCCACATAACTTCTTAATTGAAGTGTGGAATTCATTACCACAGGAAGTTGTGGAGGCCACAGCATAAAAGAAATTGAAAAAAGAAAAGGGGGATTTGTGGAGGATAAACCCACTGGTGGCTATTAGACACAATGGTCCGGAAGCAAACTTTAGCACAGGAAATTCTTAAACCATCAATTACTGGAGGTGAGGATAATCACTTGCTACATACCCTGTTCCTCATCCTCCTCTTTAAGCACTTAACTGCAGGCCATCGCTTGCAACAGAACACTGGGCTGGCTGGACCTTCAGTTCATTCAAATATATGTTCTTCTGGTCTTACGTTACATTGCATTTGCCATGGTGTAAGAAAACACTTGTGAGTTGCCACCACCAAGTATGCTACCAAATCACATTTTGCGATTTGTATAGCTACCCAAAGAAAGAGAGGCAATTTTCTGAGGATGGAATAAGAAATGTCATAGTAGCTACAAATTACATGCTTGTGAGGAAGATGCTATGGAAAGGAAACACTGAGCTTTGCGTGATAGAAACCTCCTTTTGCAGTGAGCAGCACCTGAGTGGAGCCCTATGTCTGGGTTGAACCTCAGCCATTATGGAACAGCCATAGTTATACCTGCCCAGCTTCACCCAAAAGCTCTCCAAGGAGGAGTATTGGAGGTACTATATATAAATAACCCCTACTTTTTAACGATATGAGTCTGAACTATGTCTTTATCAAATAACAAAACTACTAATCTACATATCAAAAACACCACCAAGCAAATGTATCCAAGAGCTCCAACTGGGGTATGTACCAGCAAATGCAGTGCTGCCCTTGCATGACCACTGACAGCATGACAAGCTGAGCATTCTGGTGACGTCTTCATCAAAAAGTTTACAGCAACAACTTCTGTCACATGCTATGTTAAAAATGCAGCCTGCATGTATGCTGCAAGAAGGTTGTGATCTAATTCCCTAAAATGAGAGGGATTTGTTTGGAATATTCATGGTTGCAGCAAAAAAAATTGTGTCTTATGACTCACGAGGGCTGGCCCCAGAAATGTAATGTTGCTCAACAAAACAGACCACAGACATTCCCAACTACTGCGAGCAATGGGACTTGCTCCTAGTCTGCTGAGAGTTTGTAAAATGCAAATCGTTAACAGCAAGTGCTAAACTTCACACTAAAGCAAAAGCTCAAATTTTGTTTACAGCTCCAGTTCCCTTATATTTCACTTAAGATGGGTCTAATACCAACCATTCGAGCAGAATGTTTCTGGGGTAGAAGAGCGACATTCCATAACATGCAGTGCTGTCAAGAGGGACAAAGAAACGTCCAGGATGCAAAAGCTCAGGGAGTGAGTCCCATCAAGCATCTGTCTGCTAATAAGTGAAAAACTCTTCTGTGTTCATTGGGACTGAACAGCAGAGACTGGTGGCAGCATGGGGCTCTCAGGAGCACAAGTCCTTAGAAACAAGGTGCGGGACTGGCCCATACCTAATCAGCTACACATTCAGGGGCACCAGCACCCAGGTACGATACCTATATGGGCAAAAAACCTTCATCAATCACTCACACAGCTGTTTATGTGAAACAGCATGGGAAACTACATCAGATTTTAACATACTGTACTCAAAATCTGTATGCCAATTTTCACATGTTCCTACACACACAAAAATTGCCTGTTTTCAAGTAATATTCCTCATTGCTATTCTCCTCTATAAAATTGTAATTTAAAAATATTCTTTTACAGGGAGAAGCATGATAATATCTGGGCAGTCTACAAAGCAATTAACTATCATTTTCTTTAAATTAAAAACTTATGGTTGTGTATTTGGTCACTACATTCATCTACTATTAAAAGTGTACTTAAAAAGAAAAAAAAAGCACACACCCAAGTGATCAAAAGAAAGTTAATTGCTGAGACTGACTTATGATAAGAACCAACACAGTCAGCACTTTGAAAGCATGGCTCAGAAGAACCGGCACCAACAGAGAGGGTTTCTATAGTGCTCTGATATTTACATTAAGAGACGTTTGTGCAAAGCCCAGCAGATTTTCTGACCGAAGGCAGCCAGTCTCATTCAGAGGGTGGGTGAGGAAGGAGGGGAGGCGGGGGGCTGAAGGCAGTGGGAGCCACGGGGTGAGAGTTCCTCTCCCCCCAGCTCAAAGTGCAGGAGAAACAATGCTGAGAAAGGCGGGTGGCTACGCCCAGGTCAGCGGAGACGGACAGTCCCCCACCGGTGTTATCCCCCACCACGTCCTGGCTTTTCAATAACATTTACACGTTCACAGTTGTGAACTACAGAGCTTTATTTTCTTGTCCGACTTGGTGACTTCAAGGGGAAACACATGAGAAGATAAAATTTGCTTAAACCTTACAGTGATAGACTACAAAGGGAACACTCCTTATGAATTGCTACTAGGCATGCCTTGGCTGACATCCCTGTAACCCCAACAGCTTTCCTTTTCCAAGGAGACCTGCAGTTATTGCAGCACGTTTCAGGTGCCCGAGCTAATGTGGTCACCCCACAGCAGGCATTAGGGACCCCAGGTCCTACCCAGCCCAAATACCCCTTTATCACAGCTCCCTCCTTTACCTCTGGGCAGAGCTCCCTGCCTGACTACACTCTTCCTGGCTTCTCACTGTTAACATCCATACAGGGTGGTTTCATAAACACGGGACAAATCTGGGCTGGAGTCAGCAGGCTATTGGTTTCTCGCAGCCCTTTGCGGTTTCTTATAGGGAGGTGCAAGAGGGCACTCTACAAATGAATTAATCGTTCCCTCTTCTGATGCCTTGGTGATTTTGGGAATCCAGGCATTGCTTACATGTAGCAACAGCACTCTGCATCACCACGTGGCAGATGAGGTTGGGGAAAAGGCTACACGGCAAACCTGGCAGTCTTTGCGATAGTACTCACAGGTCACTGTGGTTAGGAGGTTCCCCCTGCCCCTGTTCGCTCCTCAGGACATCAGCCCCATGCCGAGGCCCTACAGCTGCAGCACTTTCCATGGCAGTTTTGTGCTGCTGGATGAATTAAACCTCCATTCTATTGCACTATGCTTGTCTGCAGCCTAAACTATCAGCCACAGAGCAGTACAGTGCCTCTGCGGACCTCAGGCGTCTCCTCTGGACAAGCCATTGCTTCGCATTTCATTCACGTCTTTGCAGCAGACCTCATGCACAAAATCTGCTCTGCTCTTTGTTGTTATTTGCACACAGCTTGCTGTATACACCCTGCCCAGAGCAGCCCTGTCCCTCTTACTGCCAGCCCTGGTGTGTCAGTGACCTCTAGAGGTTCACATCTTGCCTCATGCTATGTCTCAGCCCACAGCCCATGGCCAGGACACGCTGCCACCACTGCTGCAGCAGGTCCTGTCCACTCTTCCTGGGGAAAGAGCTGTTCATGAAGAGAGAGACCAACCTGTGGAAACACCACCTGTGTATTGCACTTGTAAAATCTGCACTTGCTTTTCAGAGCGAGAAATACAGTGCAGAGTCTGTCAAACACAGTGGGCAAAAATCAGTGGGCAAAACCCATGACAGGGGAGGACCTACCGAGCACTTTACCAGGCACAGCTGTTTGCAGAGATGGGCAATGCACTGCTCACACAAGTTTTAGCTTCTTGACAGCAGAGGAAAGGGCATGGTAACCGTGAGAAAACTGTGAAGATCTCCTTCAGGGAACAACTGAGAAAGGAGGTGTCCTCTACTAAGTGGAGAGACAGCAAAGGCCCTGGGCTACTGACAGCACCGCAGTCCACAAGTAGCTTCAGATGAGCTACCTTAACACAAGTCTCTAGGAACATCTAACATAAATCAAAAATCATAAAATGGCTCACCACCGAGGTGAGCTACACTGATTCCCTCTCTCACACACACTCACACTGGCCAGCAAGTTTTGTGCTTCTCTTCTTAAATGGAAATGCATACATTCTCACCCTGCATATTTATTTTTTCAGGAAAAAAATCAAGAGCAAAGAAATCCTGCATACATCATATGCTCACGCGTCACATTTTTGTTCCCATTCACTAGCACCACAAGTAGCCATAATGCAAGGTATATCCCCACTTTGAGGAATGGGGCTCTGAGCTGCAGTCTTCTGCTTCAGAAGGTTCATCAGCTGCTGATGTAATTGCCAGTCTGGGGTTTCCTCTAGTTTATGTTTAAATTCTTCACCATCCATGACAGAACACAGCTTTTCCCATGTTTTCATAGAAATATAAGGGTTTTCAGAACATATAACAACTTGGGATGCTAGTTGTCGGGGGAATAGCCATTGCATGCAGAGGGAACAATCAGGCATGAAGTAGCCCATAGTCAGACATGACAGACTGACCCATACGTGGGGCACCACTGGCTGGGCCATGTAACATAGAGCTGTTCAGCATAAGCCTGATGCATGTGCTCGAGTTTAACCATGATTCATATCCCACTATATAGAAACCTCCCAAGCACTTTGGGGATGCAGGACCTTCAAAACCCTGAGTATGCAGAAGAAAGGGTCTGGGTATATTTGTGGAATATACACACATCTTACAGCTCACGAAATGGTCCCTCTCTGCACTACAGCTGCCTCAAATAACATTGACGGGTGGAGAAGAGGGAAGGGTTGATTAGGATTAGAGAAGGGCATTTACATACACATACAGGCATCCCACAAACCCTCAAATTCTTGGAGTGTCCTGATTGAAATTGGAGCACCTAGCTACCAGTACGTATTGCATGATAACTCAATAGCAACAGTTCTTAAATACTGTTTTCCTTCCTGCATCTGAAAGTGCTTCATAACCTGGACAAAAAAGAGCAGAGAGCACTTTAACTCATTCACAACTACTCCTCACGACAGACATACTCCAGATAAAAAACATTGTGTATTTTCGTGAAAAATGCTGAGCACTGCTGGCTGGCCCAATCCCAAGCACCCAGCGCTGCAGTCCACCCTGCCATGCTAGCACTTGCTGACACTGCCTCCCACCGACTCCAGCATGCAGGCAAACTCACACAATCATCTTCAGGCCCGCCTCTGACATCCTGCTCCTCGCTTTACTGCCAACCGGTCCAAACCTATCCATCAGACAGAAGCTGGGCCTTCTCTTTCTATGAACCTTGCCTCAAAATTAAGCCAGAGGAGTGGAATTCCACAATACTTTTTTGCAAACTTATCTCATAGTCAGGATGGAAAAAGCCAGTCTGACCAATTCTGCAACAAAACAACAACAGCTAAAGTCAATGAGTTATTCTTAAACACGTTGTTAAGCAAGTGCCACAGAAGTACTGGTCCATCAGCTCTCTGGCTCTTACCCTGTGTGAAATGTTGCTGTAGATTGCCTTTGTTCATGCTGCTCATGAATGGCCATCTTCACTTTCACCTTGCAAATCTATTTCTAATACAGTCATACAGCAAATGTATTTCTTATCGAGCCATCGAGCACAAAGCAACAATAACATAAGCCAATAAAATAGTCCATCAGGAACATGTTGACAGAGTAAGATGGTTTGTTCTACAAACTTATTTATAGAAAAGAAGCAATTATGATATCTCTAGTAGACTAAGAAATTGCCATGTATGTTACTGATGCAATAATATGCATCTTAAACAAAACCTCCTATCTGTTAAAGGTTTATGCATTAAAAGCTGTGAGAAAGGCTATTGCAAAGGGAAGCATTTTCTCTACTTTCTATAGCTAGCTTTTTCTTGGTTTTTGTATTTTAGCCCAGCTCCCAGAGGGGAAGGAAAACTGAATCTTCATTTCATCCACGTAATGATGTCTTACAACTGTGAGTAAAACTTGTAGAATCCAATTTCTGATGTCAAGTCTGTGAAAATGGAAGTCTTGGGCATGGAAGGCAGTGAGGAGGAATTTTTTTTCAAATTGCCTGGTCAGTGCCAGAAAATATAACCTCTCTCAGGTGCAGGCAGGTGTCTTCACATGGAGGATTTCCCTGGGGGTCAGAAAGGAAGGACCTGAATAGAACAGAAGATATTGAAAAATATATATATGCCCCATTCTCTCCATGCATCAGTTTAATACTCTTCTCTACAGGCAGGCAAAACATATACTAGAGCAAGGGGAAAAAAAAACAAGGGAAAAATAAAAAAGAAAGAAAAACAGAAACAGACTACTACCACAATATATTTACAGCACTGTGTGCAGTAACAGGTCTGGCTGCAATACCTGTAGGAAAGCCTGCTGGAGCAATCATGTCACGCGTAGGGATAGATGTCAAGTTTTCTTAGCCAGGGATTAGAAAAATATGTTTGTTTCCAAATAAGCTTATCCTGCATGCTGCCAGGAAATAGTTTAATGAAAGCTGCCACTCAGCCCTGTTTCTTTTGCCATGAAGTAAAGAAAATAGCAGTGCTGCTGGAAACACTGACAATGGCCACTGATTTCTGTGTTGTCTGCTGGAACTTGCTCCTGGTGCTTACCCAGCTCTACCTGACTGACTGCGAGCTTCGGTAAGAGCTAGAACTAAGAATAGCCCTAATCACTGCTCAAACATTTCCCTCTTCAAGCAAACAAACACTGACCTGTTACACTTGGTATGATCCTACTTCAACCTTCCAGAAATGCCCTCTGTTTTCATTTGAGGTACTTAAAGTGTTCTTATTCAGTTGTATGATGAAGCAGAAAATCTGCGCGATCACATGTGGAAATGGCATGCTGAACACACTACGAAAAATAGCTTTGCCATATTTGTACAGGCCAGAAACACTCCTTGGATCATCCTCTGCTTCACTAAAAGCTGGGAAGATGTATTTTGACTAATGAGTCAATTTATATGGCTTTATATTGACAGGACAGTCTAGAGGGAGGAGAGAGAGAGAAGGAGGGGTGGAAGGGTGTATCTGGAGAAGACTGTACACCGACCAACGTACAATACAAACTAAATACAATGCAAAAGCAAGAGTGACTTAAAAAAGGAAAAGGAATCAAAGCCAAAATGTAACTGCTCAGTGGAAGAGACCGAAGCAGTCAGTGTTTCTTTTTGCTTGGAGAGGGCCTCCATCACCTGCCTGTGAGAGCACAAACAAAGGAGATTAAAACCCAGACAATATGGAGCGCTGACTGCAGCTGAGGCTTAAAATATGCTGGCGAGATAAACAACAAGTAGTCATTCATGTTTTGATAGCACAACAGTGTTACCCTGAAGCTCTGGGCTAGCTGGTTGCACCAGAATGGAGGGCGAGGAGCAGGGCAGGTCTCCCCATGGCTCCTCGCACCCTGCGCAGGGCAAGGTTTCCTTTGCTCACAGTTTCCTCTTGCCACAATCCAAACAGAGACATGGGATTTTCCCCTCTGCGCGGCCAAGACTCACGCTGCTGATAACGAGACTAAGGCAACCCCAGGGCTGAGGCACTTCCCAGCCAGCACTAACGCGCCTTGCAGATCAGAAACGCAGACTTCAAGTCAGGCATGTGTTTTGCTGAACTGAAGCCTGAGCTGCTGTCCCAGAGATGGTGGTATGAGGAATATTTCTTACCTGCAAAGGCTCCAGCTGTGGCTAGAAATGACCTGAGAAAAGCTGGTGTAACAGAAATTGGCACAGAAGTACAGAAAGACTGAAGGGGTTTTTTATCATCATCTCCAGGCTCTCTACCTTAAACCCTCCTGAAAAATTTGCCCTTCCAGTTACCTGAAGTCGAATGTAATATTTATACAACATCTGGTAGCTTGTTAAGCAAAAACTCACTCGTAACACTCTGTAATCAATACTGACGTTTTTCTTGTTTTGTCTTGATTTGGTTTTATTATGCCTACTTTATTTTTTGTTAAAAGTATCATTTCACATTTTGTCCTTCATTCTGCAGCTGAACATCACCAACAACAAACAACAGCAAGTCTCAGTAATTCTGCATTTTCTTCTGGGGCCCCACCTCCCCTGGTTGTCTCTAGGCTGTACTCTGATAACGATAATAATAATTTTATTCCTTGCTTAGTAACACTAGATACTGCAGATATAAAAGTAGCCACCACAGAGACACGTTATTTTCTCAAACTTTTAATGGAAGCCTCTGAGAATTACAAGTGAGAGTACTTAAAAATATCTTGCAGGAAAGCTATCAGAGTTTGGTACAGCCTTTACTTTTTGAATCTGGGTTGTTTTTTTTAAATAAGTTTTGCTTGCGTTTTTAAATATTTAGGTGTTTTAAAAAGTAAAAAAAAAGTATAAAAGAACAAATGTCAAGATTAGCAACAGTGAAGTATACCTTGACTTTTGCAAGGCTTTTGACATTGCAGTATTCTTCCATCTAAACTAGAAATAAGGACAGGCTGAGTGAACCACAGGGTGGGCTGGGAAACCAGAGGGACATTCAGGATTAAAAAACAGGGGTCAGCAATTCACAGTCCAGCTGGCTTCCAGTTAAGAGTGGCATTTCTCAGGGGACCCTGCTGGGGCCAATGCTATTAAGCATCCTCCCCAGTGACCCGGGCAGTGGGATGCAGTGCACCCTCAGCAAGTTTGGGGAGGACAGCAGTGGGCGCTGGCAGTGCCCCACAGTGGTCAGGCTGGCTGGGCTGTGCCAGCAGGCTAAGGGAAGGGGTGATCCCCCTGCTCAGTGCTCCTGCAGCCCCGTTCAGAGTACAGTTCTTCCTGCAATCACACGGGCATTGATAGATCAAACCGATAAAATACTGAGGGTTCAAGCTGGGTTGGTCAAACCAAGCTCATGAGTAAATTTGAATACTGATCCACTGAGAGAAGGAGAAGGGACTGAGGAGTCAAATGATGAAAAATTAAAGCCTGGCAGGATTATTCTTTACACTAAACCCCTCCCTTCCATCTATTTCATAGTTCAAAAGTTTATGTTAACCTTGTGACAACCTGGAGGGAGAAGGTCAAGGGAGAACACACCTTTGACGTGTTAGGCAGGGGAGAGTAGCAATGCAGATGGAGAAGGGGATGCTGCCGGCAAACGTTTCCTGTTTTGATCCACGGGGGGAACGTGCAGCATAAGCTCCTGCTCTTATCAGAAGAAAGCTCTTCCTTCCTATGTCTCTCTTTCAGCTCGAGAGGTCAAAGCAAGCTGGTCTGCCTGAAAACAAGCAGAAAAGGAGCACAGTCCAAGTTTTCCACTGGCAACAAACCCATCACTCCCCACCCAGGCTAGCCATGTCCTGCAGTGCCCCCCTCACCATTTGCTCCCCCCTGCCCAGCAGCCTCTCCTGAGGCTCCTGTGCTTCCCCTCTCCTGCACACCAAACCAGTGCTCCTCCTGCATTTTCCCATCAACAGCAGACCCAGCTCACACGTTCCCGTTGAGCTGCTCATTCCTGCCCCTCACATGTATAGGGCCGCCTGACAGATCAGATGGGTGAAATGATGGGGGTTAGAGATAAACATGTTAAAACAGCTCTGTAAAGTAGCCCCATCACCTCCGCCCCAAGAAAACCACCCCTGCTACTCCCAACCCTGATGCCACAACACCAGGTCCAGGTTTTCTGCCCTGGAACCACTCACCAAAGCTGAGCCTTTAAGCAGAGATTTCTGAATAGGGCAAGATTTCCACACAATGCGTTTAATCCAAGTTTGCCACTTCAAAAAGTCCCACCATCTTGAAACCATTTAAACCATACTAAAACCTTAAAAAATATCTCCTCCTCTGCTTTCCGCATTCTTTTTGGTCCTACCTTTTCCAAAAATAAACAAACTTTCTGTTAAGAACATCCCATCAATGCAGCAATCACCATTTTGTGGAACCTGCACAGGGGTAGTGCTCTTTTAGGTCACCAAAGCCACCAGGAGCCAGCTTTTTCCCCGTTCTCCTAAAGGGACAACCAAAGGTCGGGTTTTGCCTCTCATCTTTCCAGTTTCCAGAGGCACCTTTGTTTTCGCCCTGTGATCCTAGGAGGCTCCATGGCACATAGAACAAGCCAAGTTACAATAGCACTATTTTTTCCTCTCAGTGTAATAGGCTACTCTTGTCTGATGGAAACTGATTTTTCTACCCTGCTCCTGCTGTGATTCATGCATGTCCCATGCAACTCTGTCAGGCAGCATCTCTGGACATTTGTGTTCTTCAAAACATTGGTTGGAAATCCTAGTTCCATCAATATGGTTTTATGCATCCACTCATTTCTATTTAATTAGATTTGAACCAATAGAGGTCAAGGGTATATAACTCTAGTTTTAACAGATCCATACAGCTCTGAAAAATGATCTTTGACTAGCAGGGAAACAGTTTCTTCTACAAAAGTGCACAGAATAATGTCCCACAGCCTGTTCTGCGTTTACACTGGGGTGCTGATTTTTTTCAATGAGTTAAAGAAGCAGAATTATCTCATACAGCACAGGATAAGATTTTTCAGTTGAAAAATTTTGGGGGGTGAAAATGCAGATTTGGGTACAACTATAACTATTTGCAGACAGGCACATGATTTATTGGTTAGTTTCAGCTGAAAAAGCCTGGAAAGAAGGGAAGAGAAATATTAAGAAATGGTTTGATTTTTCATTTAAAAAATAACTTGATTTAGAAATGTTTCTGAACATAACACTGAATAATTCAACAAATGTAAAAAAAAGTCCTAAGGTAACAATATTTTTCTTATTTTCCAGTTCAACAAAATAAGAATAAATGTTTCATTTTAATCACAAGCCAGATTTAAAATCAGAGCTAATCCACAAACTAAAATGTCTCCCAGAAATGTAGTTGCAAGGCAGTGCACTAGAGGAATCTACCACAGTCTCAAGAATATCAATTGCCTGAGATTTAGGCATGCTTATATATTGAACCATAAAATGTCATCATCAGTCTAAAGACAACATCTAAACAAACCTTGCGACACAGCTACACTGCTGGTAAACTGGTCATATTAGGCAGTTATGTCCCAGTTCAACACATCCAACTCCCATCTGGCTGTTAGGCTTCTTAAAAGTAAAAGACAACACTGTGAAACCTGGCCTTCTACAACAGGGCTGAATTTTAAATAGCAACTCCTAAAAATACCCAGAGTTACTATCATCTTCTCTTAGGTGACATGAATGTTTGCTCAGAAAATGAAATGTTACAGTTTTTTTCTTCTCATTCAGACTAAGTATTTCAGGTGGGAAGCACCAATTAGCAGTGGAGAATATTTAAAGAATTAACACTGAGTTATTTGCTTGCTCCCGAAGGAGTGCTGATTCAGCTCTGGGGTTTTGGCTATCCCTTATTAAGAGCAATTATTTTAGTTAAATAACAATGGATAAATAACTCAGAACTTCTGGGAGAACATTTTCCCAATGGAAAACACTTATTTATGAAAGTCCGGATGTTTTGAATAGGGCTAGGGATTGCAAAGAAATCCTGGCGGACAGCTGCCAGCAAAATCGCTGGGCTTCCCAGCCACCTGCCTGTGGGGCTGCTGAGAAACCTGCCCATTGGGACTGATATGTCTGCCCTATACAACCTGAATCCAGGCAATTGATTTTCCTGAGAAACAAACTCCCACTTTGACAGCTTTGCTTAATAAAGCGATTGTCAGGCCACAACCTACTTGTGATCCTGTGAATCAGTCTGACACTCTTCTCTGTGCCAAAAAGGTGTTTTTCATTGGCTCTGCAGCACAGTTTGTACAGCTCACCCCACCAGGACAAAGTTTTCAACCAAAGCCACTTCACAGAGCAGCTGCCAGATTTATCCTCAAATGTTGCCTGCCTTTAGCAGCTTAATTATCTTATCAGCTTCAGCATCATATAGTTATCTACAGGCACCTGTGGGAAAGAGACAGTCTTGGGAAAAGGGCACTATCCCTCCTTTCAGGTCTGACCTCAAAACTTTTTCCCAAGCCTGAACATTTGTTATGACATCAATTTCAAGCCTTTGCAATAATCCACTGTGATAGAGGAGAGAGCAGCCAGAGCTCACACCCTTCCCAAGGCCAGGAGGCTCACAAGTCCTGGAAACTACCCGGCCACATCCTCCCTGCCTCCAGTGGTTGCCGAAATAGCTCTGCTATCTGCATCAACCAGCTGGCAAAGGGTAAATGTTGAAAAACTCACTGGGGTAGCATTTGTTGTGATGAAAACACGGGGCCCAATTCTGCTTTGTGTGTACAGGGTGTAAGTACCACCACTGAGGGCCACCCTGAAAGGGCGTGCAGGTGCACCTTTTGAGGTTGGGACCAGCAGCTGTGGCAATGGGCAAATCCTGCACCTAAGCCAGGCACATGCCAGGGGGAAAGACAAGCTGGAAGTAGCTGCTGCATCCCTCCCCCAGGGCTTGCAGCCTCCCTGCCCCTCATGTTCCTGTCTTGCATGCTCCTGGGATGCTAGCACATGCTGGGAAATGTTATATCTAAGGGATGAAGTAGGCAGCCTCCACCCTTACAAGAGAAAAACCAGAGTACAGTGAGCATCTTTAGGGAAGGTGGGAGAAGGAAGGGGAGAAGGAGTGGGAGACTCTGCAGTCTTTGGGCTGTATTTAAAGAGTTAAAGGGATGCTAGGGTTTGTCCTAAGTGCTGCCTTGCTCCATCAACTCGCTCATGTCATAAATGAACTGGTTCACCTCCTTAAGGAACCTTCCACAAACTCAGAACTGATATAAACTGCATCTGTCATTTCCTGTATATTCCGAGAGCAAAGTAAGAATTTATAAATCAAATTTTCATTAAGACTTTATTGATGTATTTCTAATCCACTCAGAGAGTAATATGCTGTGGACAATCAAAGCAAAACAGATCCAAGCAGCATATCTAGATTAAAGACAGCAATACACAAGGACCAGGATGATACTGCTATGATATTAACACAGAGTTGATATCATATTCATATGATATCATAGTGATGTCACCACCTCACATCACTAAATAGAGTAAGAAAGTGGTTTTATTAGCATTTAGGCTAATAATTTGGTCTTTGAAAAATAAGTGTGTTGTTGATTTTCCAGCAAATACTCTTTGCAGCAAATACTGCAAGCAAATACCATTTCTCAAAAGCAAAGTAGTAAGAATGGGTCACACCAAAGACACAGCCCAAATTCTTGCTCTTAGCTGCTCCTCAAAAGTGAAGTATTCCAGCAAGCTCCTGCACTTCAGCAAGTGGACAGCACAAAAGGAATATTTATTCCTTTGTTATTTCTGCTGAAACACAAAATAAATGCTAAGGATGAATGAATGCTATAACCCAGGTCCTAATCCTGTTAATATTCCTGTTTATGTTTTATTTTACATGTGAAGTGCTCAGGAATAGTCTGTAAGGCATGTTTCCTTTGGCTGCATCAAAGATAAACAAAGCCTGCCACAATTCTCCACCCCAGGTTTGTGGTACTCAGGTTGCTAATGACTTCTCAGAAGCCTTTTCTGT
This sequence comes from Pygoscelis adeliae, assembly GCF_000699105.1. Lineage (NCBI taxonomy): Eukaryota > Metazoa > Chordata > Aves > Sphenisciformes > Spheniscidae > Pygoscelis > Pygoscelis adeliae. The sequence continues at coordinate 1,063,890 of NW_008825080.1, forward strand.
TCAACTTCAAATAGACTTCTAGAAAAAGCCATTCCTTTGGCCCAGCTGTTGCTTGATCACAGACAGACCCAAGCTTTTGTGCACATCGGTCTCCAATTCCTCTTTAAACATCCCATAAAATTCCAAGGAGAAGGAAACTTCATCTGAAACTCTGCCCATCAGCCCCTCAGATAAAAATAATTTTCTTTTCAGTTTCTACATTCTCTATACTGTTTCCCAAAACCTATACTGACTCTTAGCAGTAAAGTGTCTCTCAATGTTATGCCACACATTTTCCTTGAGAGTCTTTTAACCCCCTCATCCCTTCAAGTAAATAAAATTTTCTTTTCATCCTAATGTCTTTGCTTTGACATATAGCATCCCTGGTTATTTGCCTTCCTTGCAGTTAATGCAAGCACGTAGTTCATGCTGGCACGCTGACCGCACACTCCTTACCAGATAAATTGCTCTTTCATGAAGGATTTTTAACTGCTTAGAAAATTGTCCAGCAAAAGCCATAGTAAACCGGAGGGAAATCTTATTCCTCATATGTGGTGCCAACATTATGCAACTATTAGGGAAGAAGGACATTGATATTTTACTTGGTCTTACGGACTCCTGGCAACTTCTGACTCTGAAGCGTGACAAAGGCTCCAAAGTGTTCTCAGATGTTGGTATAAAACCAGTATAATTCTATGTACAGCTGATTCTTCACAGGGGATATGAGGGAGCATATGGTGTCATGCCCCTCAAAACCTTTTTGCAAACCTGTAGTCTCCAGTGCAAGAACTAAGATTGTTTTAACACTGCACTACTGTCCTATGTCCAAAGTGTCTTCCAGAAATGTCAGGACCAAAGCAAATACTCTTCCTCTCATGCTGCCTGCAATTATTATTTTACCCAAAAGCATAAAAGAAAGGGGAACTTCAATTCGTTATTTATGTGGGCTCTGCTGTATAAGCATAGCCATCAAACAGACTTTTTTTCATTATTCCTCTCCCGTCCCCCTTTTTTAAGACACCTGTCTAACAGTCTTTTCTGACAAGTTTGAAAAACTATGAATTTTAAGTACATCTAAACACTGTGTTCACAGCAGGTTCTGAGGACATGTATTGCCAGATGATATTATCAGAGAGAGCAGCCCTTTTGCTATATGCAAGCACAGAGCACCATGTAGCCTCAGCCAAAGGTAGCTGCTGCTAGTAGTCAAAAGATCTCCTTTGTCCTTTGTTGCCTGTTTCCACTGTTCATTTCTAGCAGTAATTGAATTTTGAGTCAATTACTGAATGCCTGTGAAAGAATAAATCACTGAATATGTTCATATGTCATAACTAAAGTATCCTTGTAGTCTGAAATCATCCACATGTAGTCATAAACT
>NW_008825080.1:1065296-1067047 GCF_000699105.1 Pygoscelis adeliae
CTCTGTTTATCCCAAAAATCTTAAACCCAGTCTACCCAGACCAAAACATTATTTTTCAAGCAGGGATTTATATGAAATGATTTAGAACCAGAACACAGAAACCCAGCCTTGGAGAACATTTTCCTGTTGCAGGTTAAGATCAAAACTAGGGGAGTGGTTACAAGAATCATGGTCCTCTCGGAGAACGGACTTCTCTGTTACAGCTGTCCGGTTGACTGGCTTACAGACAGCTCTCTGGGAAATAACATAGCTTCCCACGAATGAGGAGAAAAATATTGTCATTTTCCTTGAGACGTTTGATGAAGAAAGTTTTCAGGCCATAAAGCTATTGCAAATTGCCTTAGCATGGAAATGAAGGGTGGCAGCTTGCACTATTTGGCAACAGGGGTTGAGTGGTGTATTGCTAGGTACCAGCTATGGAGACCTGCCCAGATTTGAGAGATCTGGCTACCCTCATCATGGTCTACCCAGGAGAAATGGAGGTAGGAATTCCTGGTTTAATGTTTTTAATGGGGAAAAGAACATCAGGTGAGGTGGGGGGGTTTTTTGCAAAACTGACGTTTTTCCATGGAACTTTCCTATTTTTCAGAGCTTCATTTTTTGGGGGAGGGGGGAGGGATTACTTCCAGAGAAAAATTCCCTGCTTTGTTACTATATTATATCCAAGTAATGTGTGATCCCACCACAGATGTATCAGCTTTAGAAAAGAATGTGTGAGGATATCATGTTGCTCAGCTATTTTAAGACTTCCAGTATTACAAAGACATCCTACTTATAAAAAAGCATGTGGAGAGACAGCCTCATTTTTGCAACGGAGCCCACATCTAAAGACAAAGCTCAACCAAAGAGCACAAGTATAAAAACAACCTGCATCATTATTTCAAATAGATTCCACACTAAAGACCTGATCTTCTTTGTACCAGCGTGAGTACACTGAAATCAGTCAAACTACACAGATGTCAAATGAGATGCAGAACTGGACCATAGAAATCATTGTCCCTCACAATATATTATGTTCTTGTGCTTAAATACTATACTCTCCTGATAGGCAATACACAAACAGAGCTAATTTTATGTGGGAGTGGCTGCTATTCTATTCTCTGATATATAACAACCAAAGACTAACATAGCAGCTCAGCTGACAGGCAGAACAGGTTTCAGTATGCTATTCCAGACCTTTCTGCCACAAAATTCATTGTCTGTGAAATGAGGGAAAACCACGAAGAAACCGAGTTCTTCTGTCATGCAATTTCAGCTCTCAATCCTGACATAAAACATGATCTCTGCATTCACTTTTGGAACTTTTGCCAAAAGCCTGCAGATTCTTAGGGTCCTTCTGAGAGTGTGCAAGAATCCACTTACCAAATGTTTTCTGCAGGATAGGGCTTCAGATTTTACCCAGAAGGATAATCTTTAATGTGGGTGCCCATCCTTGCTGAATACAGGTCACACAGAGCAACACAGAGATGAGCAACACATCAAGTTAGACTATAGTCTTGAGCAATCCCTGATTACAGAATACTTCTAAGATTTGGTACAGTTTATTTTGCTATACACTGTTGCACAAAGCTCACAGTCATTTGGGCATAAAACCTTTTATCCATAAAGTGTGGATTCAAAGCATGTTCCCATGGACATGCTGGCCTGGGACAATGGAAGTGATGCATTCTGAGCAGTGCCCGACTGCTGATTTCTCATCATGAAGATGGCCAAACCCACGCACCTGTGCTTGGGTTTGGATTGGGGATGTT
>NW_008825080.1:1067073-1087319 GCF_000699105.1 Pygoscelis adeliae
CATTCACCCTACAACACTCTGTGGCCTCTTCACAATTTATTCTAGCCTTAATAGGCAGCTTATCAGGCCACCTGGCAAAGCAGCCAGGGGAAGGCCGTTCCTGGGATAATGTGGACGCACAGCAAATGGAGGCCATGGCTGGTGACTGCCTTCCTCCCATCAGCTGTGAGGCATCGGGTGAGGTCTTTGCCTCCTTGCTGACCGCGGGACCCATGACCTGCCCCTGGGCAGCCGCCACAATAGGGAGAGGAACCAGGACACAGCCTCAGCACATGGAGCAACCTCTGAAGCATGGCAGCAACAAATGAGTGCACAAGGAAGAAGCTTTCCGCTGGCAAGAGGGAAGGGAAAATTCCCCAAGGCAGGGTCATCTCTGCTTACTCTTCAACATAAGGCAGCAAGCAACAGGCTCAATCTCTTCTATTTCAGAACTTATTTCTCTTGCCTTCATTGCAATTTGGTTAATAATCAATTGCAGATTAACTTTTTATGTCGATTGGAGGAATAGGAATTTCAGGTCGGTACCTACATGAGCTTTATATAGTCAAATATTTATTCATAGTATTTGAAAGAAAGCCAGAGTAGCACACATGTTCACAGAGCCTGCTGTCCACAACACATTACAGCCTTACTCAAGGGGAAGCTAAGATGCAATTGTACTATCCATGGTTTTCCTTCCAGTTTCTAGATTTATAAAACAGAAGACCAGTAAACCACACTCAAGGATCTAGGCTGCTCATTTATAAAACACTAACCATAAAATTTCATTCCGTTACCCTGTATTGAACCCCACAACATGCATCTGACTAAAGCATAACTTTTCTAGCTGAAGCTTACTTCCTGTAAAAATGAACAGTATTGTTTTAAAGGAATGAAATTTTCCATTCTCACCTTCTTCATTTATTCTATTGCTATTTGCCTTCCATTAAAAAAAGCATGTAACATACAGGCAAATAAAAATTACTTGAAGATACTTACAAAATTTAAATAAATAAATCATTTCTCAGCCCTCTTTTGCTAAGTAGACTGAGTTATTTTGAGTTGTTCACTAACAGGCTGTCCCTTCAGCCCTGCAATGGATTTTGTAACTGTTGTCATCACCATCTTCAAATTTGTTCTGCATTTTAGGTGGACTCTGGGCGTGCATACCATATTGCAGCATTGGTCCCCCCTTCTCCCTTCCCTCCTCATCTTCATTGCTCTTCTGATGACAGGATCAGCCTCGTTTACCCCAGGGCTGCAGTGGGAGGGCATGGCAAGGGACGGACCAGCCCCTACAGCCTTTCCAGACTCACTGCTTTGGATTTCCTATTCAAGGGACAGCCTTCATTGCCTGGTTCTGAACAGAGAAGTTTGTATTTGTATTAGCAAACCGTGTGTAAATAGGCCTCCTATACTGAGACATCCTGATTCCTCCCTCCAGCTCCTATGTCCTCATCATTGATTAAAACCCTGCCGATCTTCATAACATAAAATCATTGCTAATTACAGTATGAGAATATTTGCATCTAGATCATTGATGAAAACAGAGAATAGTGTAAGGCTTGGTAATTATCTAGGACATGGCACATGCTAGGAATACTTCCATTTGGTGAGGTTTCCTTTTAGGTCCAACTTTTTATCCGTGTAGTACTTGCTTTACTGATATCATAGTGTGCTAGTTTTAAATTAGAATATTATGCAGTACTAATAGTGTCGTTATATTTTTATGCATTTTAATGAAAAGGAGTCAAATTAGGTTTTCTTGACATGATTAATTTCTTCCAAAATCATGGTGGTTTCCATTAAATACATTCCCTATCTTTTATTCTTTTTATCATCGAACCCTCATATTTCCTTTTTCCTTCTTCTCAAGCGATAAGAAGACAATAGTCTTATAAGTTACACTGGACATTATACTTGACTTTTCCAAATTTTAGTACTCCTTCAGACCTCCAGTATATACTAGATCAACAATTACTAAGAGATGCATGACTTCTTTGTAACCATAAAGAACATTTTACACCGGTCAAGGAAAGACCATCCAAGCCAGGATTTTCAAGATTTTTGACCTAATTTATCCAGAACAGCCTATTTAGAACAAAACAAAAAGAAATCATTTTCTAACACACGTTTTTCAGACATCCTCACTCACTGCCAATAAATTGTAAAGCAGTTTTCTACCTCTTTATGACCTGAATACATCATCCTGATTCTTTCCAAACAGAACAAAAATACCAAAACCACAAAACACAAGAGAAAAGGAAAAATCATGCATGATTTTCATGTTTTCTTCACAGATGTTGACTCTTCTGCCACTTGTAAATTGAGCAAACCAATAAGAAAAAAACCACCATCGTGTCAACAAGGTATGGTTCTCTTTTTATTGAAATACAAAGCAACTCCACTGAAGTTAATTGAGCTATGGAAATAAAAAGTGAATGCAAACAAATTCACAAAAATTCATCCCTAAGTTTAGATTTGCCATGCATACATACTCCTTTTATTATTCTCTCTTTGCACAAACATCCAAGCAAGAAAGGGGTTTTGTTTGCACAAATACTTGTGCAAATCAAACTTTGGATTTAGTACATAGTTCACTGGGAAAATATCTTTCCCACATGGAAGTGGGAATAGTTTCTTTACTAAAGCTACAAAATGAAACCTGCTAGCAAGTTGGGATGCAATTAGGATTCATGGTTGGCATCAGCATTGGCCCAAACCAAGTCTCTTTAAGGGAAGAGAGTCTCTTTGAGGGTGATATTTAGAGTCATTGTGTGTTCATTGTGTCCCCAGCCACAAAAGCAGGTAAAAATATAACAAAGTATAAGTTCAGTAGATCACATTAAGCAAGGATTTTACTACAGTTATCCAGGTACATCACCTAGAACCACAGACATATTACATCCAGAATGTATTAAGAGGTGCTTGGCACAAACAGGAAAGAATTATAAAAGATTACATTAATCCATGTTGTGAGTGTGTTTATCATGTATATGGAGTAAGACTTACTACCTTTGAGACCATAATCACTTGCACTATTTCTACAAAATCTTCAATAAGAGCTCTGGAACTGATGCATTTCTGTGAGATACAATTCCTATGCAAAACAGCTATCTAGTATGATGCACAACAACAGACAATTTTTTACACAGACACCATCCAATAAGCCAGATAGGGATCTGAAGACACCTTACACAGATGTAATTGCTTCATGAGACAAGAGCAGATTAATTTTAAAACTCACCCTACCTGTACTATCTCAGGAGACCAAACTTCATGCAGGCCACTCCTCCGCCAATCCCCAAACAAAAATTTTGTGTGCTTTAACACTCCCGTCCCCTGCATGGAGGGTGCATGCAACCTCTGTGAGCCATTCCTGTGCAAGTAAGGGTTGGTCTCCCAGGGCAGCCTGTGCTCTGCCTGCATGGGTCTGTGGCAAATGAACTACACGTGAGCAGCCCTTTTTTTCATCCCGAAAACCCCAGAGGCCCATGCTGTGCAAGCCTCCGGCATCCAGAGCACAAACATAGCATCCAAGGAGCTTCCCTGCCACCAGTAGCTCCACAGATGCTTCTTACCCAGCTCAGTACTTCCATACCAACAGCTACAGCTACGGCCATAGACACGTGGAAGCCCCATATTGGCACCTCTGATCACTATATAGACCATCATCTGTAATCACAGCTCGAAACTGTTGCAGCTGCATGGTATAAGTTGCTGAATTGGTGCAAACTCACTCTTGCCAATGCGAATATTTTCCAAAATGTCTGGAGGGATAATTTTGCCCCCAAAACACCTTGCCAGGTCAGGTATAACCCCTATTCCCATGCCAGCAAACAGCCAGCACAGACTGTGTTAGGCACACTTGATAACGCAACAGCAATGCAGTTGTGTGCTTACTCCTGTTCCAGATCAAACCTGGCTGCCAGACACTCAGAAATGTGCAGGTTACTATAAACAAATATTGAACTACTGGCACTCCCTAAGCTGCTGTAAAACCACAACCTTCTTTCTTACTGCAGGTCCATGACTTCTAGAACAGAAGTTCCACCTGATTACTCTCATTCCTCTGCTGACACCAACGTTTCCATGAGAGTCAAAGGCAGCAAGATTTTTTCCATTTAATGGCAGCCTTTGCACACCATGTAGTCTAACACTTATGTATAACATCTTGATCTACAGCATCATTTGAAAATATTGAAGAAGTGAAATTTACTGCAGTTCTTCCAGTGGCTAGATTAATTCTACATTCGTTTTCACTGAAAAGAATTGTGAATGGGGAAAAAAAGGAGAAGTCCTTTAAAATACAAGTGGAAAATAACTCACAGACAACTACTCTCATTCCGCCCTTGCAATGGGAAAAAATAGGAAAAGAAAAAGAAATGAGAGCGTTATTTCCCATTTCCTCACCCCCTACATCTGACTTTCCATACACACTTTCTCTTCCTTCTCTTTGCATTGCCCTCCAGATTCAAATAGTCTTTAAATGTTTTCCTTCTCACTTTTTGGTCATTTTTGTTTAGTAGGGGAGAAGAAAAAAATTAAAAAGGCAATGAAAGTCATTCCCAGAATCCAAAAAATTTTGTAAATTAAAACTCTTTTAGACAAGGCTTTTTTCTTCTGACTTTCCAAGGGCACACAGTAGTCTTTCAAACAAAATAGAAAATAACTTTTTTAAAATCTCACTCAACTAGGCTTATTCCTCCAACAACTCAGAAAAAAAATGTCTGCGAGTTACAGAAAGAGGCTTTGATCTCAGCTTCATTTAAATAAATAGGACTTTGGAAGAAAGTTCTTCTAAGTTTGAATTAACATAGGCGATCAACCATAAAAACCAATATCTAGGTTATATAAATAACAAATATTTTACCAGCAACTTGCATTGGACAAGACTTAAGTGCTGAAAAAAAGCCCTTCCATTAATCATAAAATCATTGAATGATAGAATGGTTTGGGTTGGAAGGGACCTTTAGGTCATCTAGTTCCAACCCCCCTACCATGGGCAGGAACACCTTCCACTAGATCAGGTTGCTCAGAGCCCCGTCCAACCTGGCCTTGAACACTTCCAGGGAGGGGGCATCCACAACTTCTCTGGGCAACCTGTTCCAGTGTCTCACCACCCCCACAGTAAAGAATTTCTTCCTAATATCTAATCTAAATCTACCCTCTTCCAGTTTAAAACTATTACCCCTTGTCACGTCACTACATTCCCTGATAAAAAGGCCCTCCCCATCTTTCCTGTAGGCCCACTTTAAGTACTGGAAGGTTGCTATAAGACCTCCCCAGAGCTTTCCCATTTCCAAGCTAAACAACCCCAATGAGCCTGTTGTCACAGGGTAGGTGCTCCAGCCCCCTGATCGTCTTCATGGAGCTCCTCTGGACCTGCTTGAGCAGGTCCATGTCTTTCAGAGCTGGGGGCCCCAGAGCTGAATGCAGTACTCCAGGTAGGGTCCCACGAGAGCTGAGTAGAGGGGGAAGAATCTATTTCAATAGCTAAAATAATCTGAAGTTATTCTCGTTTGGATTAGAGATGTCTGGGATGTCTCATGTCTGGTGACCCTTCCTGCAGACATCCCAGCTGCTACAAAAGCCCACTGCTCTGCTACCCATTACCAAACTGCTCAGGCAGAGTACACAGCAGCCTCAGTGAACTGCAGAGGTTTCAGTGCCTTTATAACCAGGGTATGCTTTCTCTGCAGACACCTCCACCGCTGTTTCCCTGGCAAATTGCTTTTCCAGCTGTAGTGATACCGCACCAATAATTTCAATTAGAAACTCTGACAAATTCTCCCTTTCTCTCCCTTGTCCTCCACTTCCCTACAAACCACCCATGAGAAATCTTGTTTGTTCAGGGACTCACAGTCAGAGAGAATAGCAGGGAATGACTGGAGAATTTAGTCATCTATGTTTTTATTTGAAGAGAAAAGAAATTGATAGTGGGCATAATCACGGAAGGAGATGACATAGTTGCTAGGATGGATGGAGTTTGTTTTCAAAACTTTTAAAGACTTGTTGTTTTCAAAAAACTATGTGAGAATTAGACAGCCAAAATCCAAAAGCAAGGCATGCTCATTATGCCATCACAAAGCATGCATATATATCCGATTTTATTCTTTAATAAAAGGGAAGTGAATCTGATGATGACAGGAACCAGATATTCTTAGAATGAGCTGTGGAGAGCAAGGTAGAACAGGTTGCTGCAAACACCAGCAACACTATGAATGTGAAGTGTCCTCATGATGTAATGGCAGCCAATTCTTGCTACTCTACTTCTTAACTAACTAAGCTTTTAAAACAGTTTGATATAAGGTCAGATACTTTAAAAAAAAAAAACTTTTGATTCTTCAAGAAACTCCACAAATGCGTCTGCCAAAGTTAAGGTTATCCTATGTGTTTTACAATTTTCTGTAATACCTGTCACTTTGCTAAATGATACCAGGAAAAAAAAAATCCACTAATAACGATTATTTAAATCAATGTGCCTCAGTAGAAAACTACAGTGTGCCATGACACTCAAAGGACAGAACTCGTCTGCCAAAAGTTAATAGGGTTCACAATTCTTTATCCAGAGTGTTAAAAAGTGAGTTTTCCTTTCCCTTGAAAATTGACATTGCATCCCTCTTCAAGAAAACAAGAGACAAGTATTTGCTTTTCTATGCAGAACGCAAAATTCTGTTCTGGTATTCTCACTTCATCATCTGGTCTACACTGCTTCTGTCTAAAGAGTAATCACACAACAGTCCCTGGAGCTCTTTCCACACCAGATCTAAAGAGTTTCAGCTCTCTCAGTCCTGTTTTTGGTAGGGTCTAAGGGAGAACCAGGGCAATACTGCTCTTCTCTGTACCCACACCACTTCCAAAGTTACCATATTTCTATGTATCTGCTCTTTATCTGACTACTGATACAAACAGCCACTCCTCTTCAGAGATAATTTTTTGCCAAAGTTGGAAGATTCAGTACAGGCTAAAAATACGTGTCCATGGACATGGTGCACACAGAGCAGCTTTCTTCTTAAACAGTGGCCCAGAGAGCTCCTTGTGGTGCCATTCAGTGCGTTAAGGACAGTTTCAAAAATTCAGTAATTGCTCTCCAGAAACATTTCTGACACATATCTCATTTTTGGCTCTGCTGAGCAAAAAAGTCCTTATGCTTTTGGGAATCAGATTTATACATTTTGACTACCCAGGAATGACCTCAGTGAGTATTCATCCAGAAAGCCAAAAAGATGACCCAGCCACAAAGACTGTTTAAAGAAGGCGAGTGCTAGCTAGGAGCCATAGAGCATCTGAGGTTTTCACATCAGTAACGGCACATTGATCCTGAAAATGCAATAGCTCCATGTTTGTGCAAATAGTTATTGTTCTTTGTCCAAGATCATTTCAATTCTGTCTTCTACATCCCACAACCAGAGCTGGTAAAACCAAAGGGTGCGCAATGTCAAAGATTATGAAGAGCACTGTCTGCAAAGGCAGAAGAGGAAAGGAGCTTGAAATGACCCTCAGCTGCCAGTGGCCTCCGTTCAAGGGAGCAAAGCTTTGTTTTAGCACATCAACACTTGACCACATGAGTCTGGCAAAGCTCCAGGCAGGGAAGAGAGTCACCACAACCCCTCCAGAGGTCTCTGCCACCAGAAGAACAGGGCATTTGTTCTGTGACTCTTGGTATCACTGTGCCACCAGCACCCTTCCCGCATTACAGGGAATCTGGTGACATTAGTCAGTGACTCCATGGCCTCAAGCCCGGGAAATGGCAAACAGTGCCTGTGTTGATGGAGCTGTACCTCTCCCAGTTATACGTACAGCCTTAGTGATAACAGCACTAGCAGGCTCTATTTAATACAGTCAAATTATGCTAATTTTCCTTAATAATGATTAAGATGGGTAAATCAGGGCACCTTTGACTGATAAGGAGGAAGCCAAGCCACTTTTGTGTTTAAACATAATTAGGCTAAAAAGATCATTAGCTGAGTTTAAAAAAAAAGAAAAAAAGAGCAAAAGCTTGGCACTTTATAGTTGGCTGTATGTGTTTTGGGTTCCTGTGAGCACTATTGAACGCTAATGAGCCTGTGAAGGAGGAGACAGCAGAGCTTCCCACAAGGCTTCCAGGTGACACAACAGTTCTGTCCCGGTGGCAGATGTCCTCAGCTTTGGCATGTCAGAGGGAAACAACCACTTTAGAACAGAGCATGACCTATACAGTCAACAACAAAAACCTCTGCCAAAACCTCTCCTTAAAACTCCCAACACAAAACACAGGCTCTCATAAGAGAAAAAAATAATTGTCTTGAAAACATAAACATTTCCATTAAAAAAAGAAATCATCAAGTGTAACTCTCAGCAATAGAAGCAAATATTTTCTGTTTAAATAAAAATATGTTTTTGTTAAAAAAAGGAAAATTCTGAACATTTCTAATAAAAACTAATATATAGATACAATACGTAGTAGCTTAATCCTTGTGACCCCTTTTTTTCCTGTGAAGAGAGAAGGTAATATTTTAGATTTCATTTACCTTCATTTAGTAAACCTAGGACCTACTTAAACTCAGTTCATCTTCCTTGCACAGAAGGATAAGTTTAAAGCAGCCTAGCTCAACTATCTGCCTTTAATTTAGATATCCAGAAGAAGTCCAGCCATTGCACTGGTCAGGCATCTCTTCCCTCCCCAGCCTGGCACCCGAGCCAAGCACTGGCAGTGCTCTGGCAGCAGTAAGTGGCAACCAGTTGCTTTCAAAGGTGAAAGCTTGTTTGGAGCTGATTTGTGTTTGCCAGATGTGTGAGGTCCTAATTCTCTACCCCTTATTGCCCTTTTGAGAGTGCTGGCCACAGTTGTTGTCTTCAACTGGACGCAGGCCAGCCAAACGGCTAGGTACAAACTGAGAGGTCAGACCACGGGTCCATCCAGCCGGATGCTCTGCCTCCAGCAGCACGATGGGAGATGCCAGTCATGCATGCAAACCCTGCTGCTCTCCTCCTCTGTTCTTCTACACCCTCCTCTAGCACCCTCAGCTGCTGTGTTAGGGTTGTTAGAGGACACATGTTTCTTTTTGTGTCCCTTAGACCTTTAAGTATCTTTTTCCAGACATATTACCCTGAAATTGTCTAATCTGTATTTGAATATGCTGATGCCATCTGCTTCTACAGTCTCCTGCAATATCAAATTCAGAAGTTCACTACCCACACAGTGGAGTGCTTTTATCCGATTGAAACTGATCTCCTAGCAATTTCAGTGAGGGTCCCTAGTCCCAGTACTGGGGGATTTAGTTCTGCATTAGGCTTGTCCACCTCCTTTCTGATTTTGTAGGCTTCAGGCATAGCTCTCCAGCTTCTTCCTCTCCAAAATGAAGGGTCTTTTTAATATCCAGCATTTTAATATCTCTTCACAAGGTATTGATCTTGACTGCTGCCTTCTTCTAAGTCCTTCTTGCAGTGTGGAGATAGGAATTGCACACTGTACTTAAGATGCGCGCACATCACGTAAAATCATAGAATCATAGAATCATAGCATCATTAAGGTTGGAAGAGACCTCCAAGATGATCGAGTCCAACCGTCAACCCAACACCACCATGCCCACTAAACCATGTCCCTAAGCGCCTCATCTACACCTCTTTTAAATACTTCCAGGGATGGTGACTCAACCACTTCCCTGGGCAGCCTCTTCCAATGTTTAACTACTCTTTCAGTAAAGAAATTTTTCCTCATGTCCAATCTAAACCTCCCCTGGCGCAACTTGAGGCCATTTCCTCTCATCCTATCGCTTGTTACTTGGGAGAAGAGACCGACCCCTGCAGTGCAGGACCCGGCACTTGGCCTTGTTGAATCTCACACAGTTGGCCTCGGCCCATTGATCCAGCCTATCCAGGTCCCTCAAATGATGCCTTTTTCCTTGTTCTCATCACCCTCCTAATGCTGACCAAAATTTTGTTGCGTTTTTTTGGCTGCTGCTGCTGTGTATTGAAAGATAATTGCAGAGAGCCCTCAACAGTGACTCTAAGATCTCTTTCTAAGTTCAGCATCATGTAGGCATGGTTAAGATTGTTTTCCCCTAGGTGCATGGCCTTATATTTATCTACTTTGAAACTCATCTACTATCTTTTTGCATGCTTACTCAGTTTTGCAAGGTTCATTTGGAGTCCCATTTCATCAGCACATTTGATTACCTGCAAGAGTTTAATATCACCTGTAGCCATGGAGATTTCACTGCTCACTCCTTCACCCAGCTCACTGACGATGCTGTTGGAAAAAATCTGCCCCTGGAGGCAATCCTGCTGATTCTTATCCATAATGGAAATTGAATATTAAACCCACTGAAGCCCTGTCTTTTGCTGGACAGATCTTCTAGAGGAAAGGAAGACCTCTCTCCAGCTAAAATAACATCTATTTACACTTATGTTCTTCACTGGTCACCACAATACTCTGCAATCATCAAGGTCTGTCCATGGAAAGTGCTTTGTTGAGAGAGTTACAGTCTTACACAGAGAGTTGAATAGCCCAGAAATAAAAGAACTGGAAGGGGAAGAGATAAATTAAAGTTTTAACATAAAAATATACCAGCCAGTAAGGAGCTGTTCATTATAATTTTTCTGATTTGTGCAAACCCATTTGCTTAATGTCACTTCTTAATTTTGCATGAAATACTCTTAGAACAACATTTTACAAGAAGCTACATAAAGAAAATAAAAATTTTGTGACTGCAAATAGAAAATTACTTTGGTCTTCAGCACTTAGGAAAGGAAAACTTCTTCAGTTATAATAAAAAGAAAATTTAAAGGAATATTATCCAATAATAGAATTAGAGGTTGGACAGGCTTTTTACTGGTCTCACTTGTACCACTTGTACTGAGATAACTTCCCCAGGGCACGCAGAAAACAGACTGAAGCTTTCCTGACACTGGGTCCCACCCTCCCAACAGTGCCCTGCTCAGAAAGCTACTTTACATCATGCTCAGATCCACAGAGATCCTTCTCCCTCAACGCCCTAACAACACAGCACATCCCTGTACACACTTGGGCATCTTGTCTGAAAATCAGATTGTTTTGTTTCCACAGCCCACCAGACAACTCAGAAAAGAACTGGTAAGAGAACGTATTCACAGAAATATTTCCCATACATTTAAAAAGCCATGTGAGAGCATTTTCCCCTCATATACTCTGTCCCTTTCTTCCCTTTCCCCCTGTATATTTTTGCTGTCATTGTGCTGTTAATGGTAAAAGTGGAATAAAGGTCTTACAGAGGAGTTTGAGGTAATTTTACTGCAGTACTACTATTCTCCAATGTGTTTTGTTTTCTGCAGTAAACCAGAATGATGTTTTTTCAGTAGGGCTGGGATAGTCTAACTGGGAATTCAAACTTATGTTTAACTGGGCAGCTTAAGCAGAAACAGTATATCAAGTTAAATTTCCCAAATAGTATGCGAGTATGTAACACTGCATGGTGGCTTTTCCAAGGACCATCCCGGGGCAAGCTGTACCACACAAGCTGGAGCAGCAGCAGCATGACCACAGCACTTGCATATCTATCCTGTGACAGGTTGTCAGTTCATGACTAGATCCTCATTATTAACTAATCTCTGAACTCTCACCGGCCTTGCTTGCACTGCCCTGGTATGTAGTGCTGTCTCCCAGACCAGCAGGGTTGAAGAACAATACTCTTTCCATCGCAGGGATAGTTTATAGCACTAAATCCTGAACAGAAACAAACACTGGGCACCCCAGCAGTGTCTGAAAGCAAATTGTGCCTGGTAATATGTGTATGAAGTCCTCACCTGCTTTCCAGGGCAATCCTTCACCTTTTGGCTGCCTTGGTTCCCTGCCATGGCAGAAAGCTAAAAAAAAAAGCACTGGGCTGCTCCAGCAAGAAGCCCTTTTGGATAAGGGGGCTACAGCAGGGGACAAAGAGCACAGGGAGAGTTGTGCTGCTGCCCACCACGGTTTGAGCACTGCATCTTCCACTCAACAGCATGGCACTTCTGAGCAGCACTGGTGAGGGAGCTCAGACTGCTGACATTTGCAAACTGCATATCTGCAGTAAGCAAACTTCCTCCTTCATGTTTGTAAACTCAGAGTGAAGAAAAGGTCAGCCAGATTTCAGCCTGGCCATGCAGATCTGATCTACTGCTCAAAGCACTAGTAAAAAGAATTGGTAGAAATGGTCAGAGTAGTTTTCTAATTTCCTTGGGTCTCTGCTTCATATAGCAGAGAGACAAATTAGCAACACAGTGCAAGGTCTAAGCATATGCTCTTAAAGAGCAGAACTAATAGATAACATGATTAGTGGAGATCAGTAAACAGGATGTGTCCCGAAAATAATCTCTCAAGGGCTCTACCAGCTAAATTTAAACTATTTAACAAGGATAGCTTGTCTACAGCAGCAGCAGATTAAACTGCACAGTTTGCTGTAGGCTTAAGGGCTCAACTATGCAACCTGTGTTTGCACTGAAATTTAATTCCCTTTTGACGTAGAAAGCTGGGACAAAGTCCTCTGTACCACGTAAGCTCTGTGCAGGAAGTCAGCAAGTAATTGGCATGTTGAATAGCCAAGGCAAAGCACCTGCCAGCCCCAGAGCTGGTGGCCATGCCTTGAGCACCCAGCTTCGGGGTCTCTCAAGGGCAGGACAAAGATGCAGAGACATAGGTCTTGTCCCAGCACCAGCAGCAACTGCACAACCTCCTGGCCCCATCAGCAAGATGGGGAAGGCTGTTTTAACAAAGATTTCCTCATTAATTGCCATTTACTCCCATGTGAAGTTAAGTCTATGTGCATAACATATAACAATCAGTAATGCCATTCACACAAGGTCAGACTGCGGCCCCAGACACAGATGCGTAGATGCCCCAGGCACTACACACAAGGCTTCTGTGTGCGAGATGAGAGCTTTACTCCAACCCCTCTGTTGGCATGTCAATACTAAGTACTCAGAGATACTAAAACTAACTCTAATAAGGGCTCAGGGAGTTAACTTATGCCTTATCCAGCCTAATTTTCAGTGGCAAGAAGGGCACTGAGGGCTGAGCACACACCTGCAAGCCAGCTTAAAGCATGCCGTAAAAGTTCACATGTAAAGTTTCAAAGCATCCCTCAGATTTCTGGGAAGCAGGGGAGGGGGCACCCCATCCTGCTGTCAGCAACCCTGCCTGCCCCAAAGCAGGACCTTTCCACCCAGGAGAGAAAGGTAGCCCCCTTCTCCCAGGTTGGAAGCCTTCCCAATCCCACAGTATGAAACCAGGCCATCAGGCTGGCTCTAGTTATCTCTGCCTCTTTAATTCCCCAGTGCAAGACCACTTGCCCTGCTGGGTGCCTGCATAATGCAGCACCATATTGCAGGGTTTTATCCTATGGTTTCACATAGAGCTATCTTGGTGACTCCCACTGCCTTCAGCAGGCAGCACAGATACACACTGCCCCAAAGACTGGTTTGTTGCACACTTCATTGCCTTGCCAGTATCAGATGGCCATGTGGTATTTAAGTTCCATGTCTTTCCTGAGGCCTCTTTGTCTTTTTAAGTATTTGCTTTCATCTAGATAATAAACACTTCTTTTCTTCCTTTTCTTAGTTTATGCAATAGATGCAGTGCTACCAGCTGCCTGCACACCTCTGTGTATGCAATCTCCAACCCTGCACAGATAATACTTGCTTAATCCTCTAAATGCTCTCTGAGGTTTGATAAGGGAGGATTACTGGCCCATTTTAACAGTAAGGAAAAACCATGGCAGAGAGCCACGGCCCCAGACCACAAAGTAACTCTGAAACAAACTCGGTGCCGATTCTGGGGTCATTGTGTTGAAGAAGATGATGTTGACTTCATGTGAGGAATGAATGACAGGTAACAACTCTGCACCTTCCCTGAACTGAACCTGCCTCAGGATCATTTTCCTCTACCCATTGTACACATAAATGACGAGTGGGCAGCTCTCAGCGCTAATTCCCTGAGCCCAGGCATTCGGCTAGGCAAGGAAGTTGACTTACTCCAGGTGTGAACGTATTCAGCACAGGACCAGAGTGGATGAACACATCAGACTTACTGTCAGCAAGAGAGAAGCAAGGAGGAGATGAAGGGCTGAGTCCAGGCACCTGTGAAAAATGGCTGGTTTTTTTCAAAAAAAAATTGTATTCATGTATCATATCACCATACCTACTGTGGAAGAAGTTATTTTCATGGAAGAAGTGACTTTAACAGGAAGATTTTCGATGGTGACATTTACTGACAAGGTGCCAATAATTACTGTATTCCCATAAAAGCTGTTATTTTTGAACCAATGCCACACAAGAGCCTTACTTTCCATGTCTTCTGCAACTCCCATCAGCTCTGAGGGAAAGTGCAGGGTGCCTCTGGGCAAGGCAAGCTTGAGACACGGCAAAGCAGAAAAGGCATGAAGAGGCTGATCTTGCAAGGCAGCCCCATCTTCCACCCCTCGTTCTGCCGGAAGGAAGGGGTGCCTGAGAAGGAAAGGGAGAGAGGCTTCTGACTACCTCCTCTGCCCTTGCTTTTGCTCAGGCCTCCACAATGCCACAGGTATCCTTTGAGCTCCAGGAAAACCAAAACTGCCACAAAACAAAGCCAAAACAACCAGATGAACAAAAAAACCCAAGAACACAGCATATTTCAAAGTAAGCAAACCTTAAGGAGTTTTAAAATATAGCACCCAGACTACCAAAAGCTCTATTACTGAAGCTAAACACAGGTCTGACAAATAAGGGTTTTTACAAAGGAGCAAATTAAACATCTGTGGATTTTCAGGACCTGGCAGGGTTAAAGCATTACAGATATAAGGGACTGGATAAGTGGCTTTATAGCTTGTATTTTCCTTCCAGTGAAAGAATAAGTAAAAGCCACTGAAGATTATCCCTTCCCAAACTCACTCAGACCTTCAGAAAAAAAACACCAACCCTCATTCTGGAACTCTGACTGCTTTTTCAGAGATAGAAAATCTTGTCTATGGAAACTCTCTGGGTTTGGATATTAGGATTTGCCAAAAGAGATAAAAGACCACCTTGGCAGTTAAGATATTTTAGTCAGAATCATCTGGATAGCACAAAATCTGTGTGATGACATTCAATGGTAAAAATAGGCCTGTAATAGATTCCCCAGGAAAAAAAAGAAAAAAAAAAACACATTAGCTTTGTGACTAACATTTGCTTCTATTTCAATAAACACAGGATTCTGCTACAAAAGTAAAGAAAAACATTGTACAAATAAATATATTGTCTTCTCCTGGGATTTTCAAAAGACAAAAAAATAAACATTTCAAAACAGAATTTTTAAGAATCATCATAATATAAACAAATTAATATGAGAGCCATATTAATCAAGATGTTACAAGATTAAGGAGGGCATCAGGAAAAGTCCTGCAGCCATATAGACACGCAGAGAACTTAACAAACCTTATGGTCATGGGTTTCTTTAACCTCCAGACATCACGGGACAGGTATGCATATGCATCCTAACTGGTCTATTGCGTTCAATTATTTCAGCGTAGTTCAGCTGACTTGAGCATGTGAGAATCCTTACATATGTCTGATGGGACTGCTCAGGTATATCACAACTGTTTGATGGATGTAAATACAGATGTAGGAGACTCAACCACAATCCAGCCTCTGAAGTATTCAGAAATAAAACCCAACAACCTTTCATCTTCCTTTGTACAAAGCAGCTATCAAACTCTTCTTTCTCAATCCTAAAGTCATTTCTGCTGTACGGCAACAAAGCAACACCTACTCCCAAGTTAGGGCTGCCATGTCTACAACAGTTCCTAACAACATTTTGAGCATCCTGAAATGCTCCAGAAAATCAAAATATATCTAACTGCTTTGGGGATCTTTAGAAATGTTAGATGCTGAAGAAATATTTTCTTCATCTTTGCAGCCGCTCTAAGCCCTTTAAATATTAGAATTAATTCTGTTCATTGTGTATTTGTTACATCCCTCCTCCAACCCATATACAAGTCCATACTGACACCCACCAGCTCTTGTTTTATCAGCTGGTCAATAGTTGAGCAGGGCACATCCACTGCCAAGACCAGCGTGCTTTGTACAATGGCAGCAATGACATTTCTATCTATAACTCAGCCTGTTTATGTGGCAGAAGTAATTATTCTAGACTTCTGGCCTTGGTTTGGCAGGTGGGGCATTGGTTTATGGTAATGTATTGCTTAAAAGTCTAAAAGGGAGGTTTTTAATGAAGAACTGAGATAAACTGGCACTAGAAATACTATGATAGGATTGCTTTCACCTGTGCTAGAGTTATTACATTACCCTAGTTCAAACTGTAGGATCCATTGTGTGCAATGAACTAGAGATACAGAAAAACGGCTAAAGAAAGTCTGTCACAACACTGTCTTTTCTGTGGGAAACAGGAGAAATATGTCCTTTGAACATGCACACAGATCATTACATAGCTCACTGCTCCCACATACTTGTCTCCCGCAGATAGGCCAAGTGTGTGCATAAGTGCAAGGAGGGAAGGATAGGAAGTAGTAGGCAATATATGGAGAGAAACATTTACATTAAAAATAGAATATGCTACAGAGAAAGTCACTGAGCCTTCCCTATTCATTGTCCTTCGTAATGTACTTATTGAAATTAAAGACCAAAACTTAAACACCTATAAAACCAAACCAAGCTTAAGAATTCATAAGATCAATGGACCTAGAAGACTCATTTTAAACAGCTTGCTGGAGAGGAGGGATAAATAAATAAATAAGTAAATGCAAGATTTTTAAAAATAGACATTCATGTGAATATTGTTAATAAAATTTGCAGTTAAGAGAATGACAGGAGATGAGAGACCTCAGCAGTCTGTGTTCCTCATGACACAAGGTGATTACTATGTGCCTCAGGACAGAAAGAAGCTGAGCCACTGGATGGTATCTGGCAGATAAGCCTTTACTCTGAAGAAATATAGCAGTATCCATTGTTGGCAAAGGACTGTCTGACTAGATCCATCACCAGCTTTGGTGATAGTAACAACCCTTGGGCTCCTCCACAGTTATCCTTTGGCAAGATGCTAAGTGTGCCACACTATGTCTCCTTTTCTCCTCCCTGATGGCCATGTGTAGTCAGTCATGCCTGTTTTCCTGAGTCGTGTAACGGAGAAGAGCTGCCTGCAGCACATGTTTGCCAAAGTGGGCTGGAGGCAGGACAAAACCCTCCTTTCTTTTTTTTTTTTTCCTTGATTTCCTCTATATCCTGCAGGCAAAGGCAAAAAGAGAAGTCACTGTCTTAGGATACCTGAATGCAGGCCAGCAAGTACCTACATAACATGTATCCACACAAAAATCCAACTGTAGATCTGGGCTTCCAGAAAAATGGGATTTTGCCTTAGTCACCAAAAGGTGCTTGTTCCTCCTCACGTGGAGGATGGGCTCACCTACCCGAGGCACAACAGGCAGGTGGCTACTACGTGTAGTCAGTCATGCCTGTTTTCCTGAGTCGTGTAACGGAAAAGAACTGCCTGCAACCACATGTTTGCCAAAGTGGGCTGAAGCAAGGAAAAAACCCCCCTTTCTTTTTTTTTTTTCCTTGATTTCCTCTATATCCTGCAGGCAAAGGCAAAAAGAGAAGTCACTGTCTTAGGATACCTGAATGCAGGCCAGCAAGTACCTACATAACATGTATCCACACAAAAATCCAACTGTAGATCTGGGCTTCCAGAAAAATGGGATTTTGCCTTAGTCACCAAAAGGTGCTTGTTCCTCCTCACGTGGAGGATGGGCTCACCTACCCGAGGCACAACAGGCAGGTGGCTACTACCACAATAGCCAGCCGCAGCATACACCTCTTTCCTTGAAATAGGCACATGCCACTCAAGTCACTGATGCACAGACACATTTGTCCAAAAAGAGGGAAATATGCATTTCTGAGGACAACATGGAGTTAGCCCATCACAGAAAAAAGAGATTACTTATCCAAAATTCTATGGAAGGATATGCAGCATGAAAAACAGTACTCAAAAATTCAAACAAATCTGAGAACCTGTGGCTGCAGCCAGAATTTTGTTCTAGTTTAATGCAAACATTTCTATAGTATTTCTCATTATGAACATTAACCTTTGCTTTCACTTCCAGAATGGTGGTGCTTTTTACGAGGAAACTATTGTGCAATTAATTATCAGCTAGTAATCAAACCATAACTGGGGACAGGAATCTGCAAACCTACCATGAAATATCAGTTAGACACACCATGATTTACTAGTTTACCTCGTAAGGAAATTATAATGCATTATCCCTACCAGCATTTTATGATGGGTAGGTAGCGTGATTCAATGGGGATAAGAGGATGCAGGGGGGAAAGCATCATTTTTTTCTCTGCTGAAGATTACTATCTTTAAAAACATGACAAGACAGACAGGTTTAAGAATTTGAGAAACTTGATAAACAACATGGGTCCACATCAAAAGATTAATATGCCACTTGTTTATCATTTAAATTATGCTGTCTGGAAAAGGGAAAAAATGCTAAGTTCAAAGCAAAAATATGAACTGAAAAAAAAAGCCTGCTCTGAGTTATTAATTATGAATCTTCTTGAAGTGACCCAAGTGATGAGTTGAGTGATTAAAATCATGCTTTTTTTCCAGACTAGAAGGGAAAATAAGACTAAAATTTACAATTTCATCTGTGAAGTCTATTGTTTCATGAAAAGGTTAAAACCCGGAGTTTCTAGCTTCAGCTCTGCAATGCAGAGCCCTTCACCACTGGGCCAGAGCCTGCCCAAGACCATGTTAAGAATATTTGTGGAGCAGACAGCTTGACACAGGCCTCCCCAACCAGGATGAATTTCAGCTGGAGCAGGAGATCAAAGAGCATCAAGGAGCAGGTTATTGCTGTCACTTGCTTCCCACCTGGCTTCAAAGGGCAGGGCAGGGCAGGGCAGGGCAGCGCCGCGGCAGAGAAAGCAGGATGCTCACAGGCTGCATGAGAGCAGCTTCTGCACCCCGGTGCCTCCACGAGCTTGGCATGTAGGATACTGGAACAAGAGAAAAATCCCAGGCCCACAACTGTCTGAGCAGATGAGAGAAAAACCCCTGTGTTCCCCTTCTCGGAGGCCAGGTCCAAGGTCTCGGGCAACCATTCTCCACTGAATGGTGGTGCACACCAGTGTGTTTCAGGACTCCCATTCCTGCAGCACTACCCAGTCAACCCTTCTATCGCTCCCATGCCCAGTCTGCTGTTCAGCCACAAACACTGTTTTCGTCCATTGCCCTCTGTATCTCATGTTATTCCCTACATTCATACCACTCCCTCTCTCTTAATCCATCTTCCCACATGAAAACAACCCCTGTTCACTTCCTTTCTCCAGGTGCCAGTCCCACCTCTCCTTTGGCTGAAGTAGAGGGGGTTGGAAAATAGCATTTGTGATGTTAGCATACACATGCCAAATTAAAAAAATTACAATTTTTTTTCCTTTGCAACAATGAACAGCCTTTATGAACACTAAAATGCCACCCTGAAATGCTGCATGTGGTGATAACCATTAAAGGCCACCAAAGCCCAGGTGAGTGCAGTCTACCCAAGGAGAGGCCTTCCCTTCTCAAGGGAGGTTGGATCTACACCTGTGTGCTACAGATATGGGGCAGCTTGTGGGACGAGCCCCAGCTGGTGGCTCTCCACTGCACCATGCCGGCAATGCCATCAAAACTGCCACCCTCACGCTGCCTTTACTTCTGGTGTCGACACAAAGTGACGGAGAGGAGGATGTTTATGCAGCAGCAGCTTTCCAACATCTGGACATTTTTACTTTCTTTTTTAACACAGACTAGTAATGAAAAGCACCAGCTTTTAGCTATGGGCTGAGAGTGTGGAGGTGGAGAATTATTTTAATGCTAGACTAATAACCAGCTGAGGTTAAATTAAGTTGCTTTACGGAATTTGCAACTAGAAGGCAAAGATACTTGCTGCCACAGCTAGCTTATTTCTGAGGTAATGGGGTAGCTGGTAATGGGAAAATTATTTTTCCCATCCTCAAAATATTCCATGGAAAACATTAAGCAGTTGAAGGAAGAATCATACACCCTTTTTGGGCTTCAATGAAATTTTCCTATTCTCTTTTCTTTTTCTTTGTCTTTTTTTTTGTTTTCTTTATTATATGAAATAGCAGTCATCAAAATCCAGATGTTTTCCATCTCTGTTGAAAAACCATTTTGGAAAGGAAGCAAGCAATCATTCTCAATACTGGATTCAAAGGTTATTGTTCTGGCCTCCTGGTTTTCTGCTTCCATAAAGATAAACACACCTTAAGTCGACAGTGATAGCCACATGGTTTCAAGGTGA
>NW_008825080.1:1087833-1089004 GCF_000699105.1 Pygoscelis adeliae
TGGGGTAGGGGAGTGAGCAAGTGGCTGTGTGGTGCTCAGTTGCCAGCTGAGGTTAAACCATGACAGAGGAAGAGGAAAAAAGCTATTATTAAATGTCTATGTTCTTAGAAAACCCTTATTACTTCTAAAAAACCTATATAGTCACTGACATACATAGAAAAAAAAAATTGTGTGGAAACCATTTCTAATAGGTAGGGACATACAGACATGTACGGCCCACCCAGACACCAGAGAACTCCCTTGAGACTTTGTGCAGGGATTCAACATTCATATTTACAAATACCAGGTAAATTTCACAGCCTCCTTGGGATGATAAGCATTATGGCTCCCATTTCACAGATAGAGATCAGAGGATGTTAACTGATGCTTGAGGTCTGTCTTATGTTTAGCCTACGTGCCATGACAGCCACTGTAGGCAATAAATGTGTTTAAATGTAAATGTCTTTTATGTAACATTTTCACTCCCCTGGATACGAATCACAGTCCAAGTTAGAGTAAAAGGAGCCAGATGGATAAGGATGCAAACAAAGAAATGAAGGAAACAAGTAAATATGGTTGAATGAGGATAAATACACATGAAAATGTATCATATTTTCATGGTTTTTTGAACAGCAACATTAAGATCCAGCCATTAAAATTCACAGCTCAGAAAAAAAACCCTGCATTAAAGATCATAAATTTAAAATACACAGAGTCACAATATGCAAAAGCTGTGATTTTTTTCAACAGCTATAATGCAGTTCTCATATACACAGCAATGAAACATGGCAGGTATATGCAACATTGTATTTCACATGCATTTCCCTGCATAAACAGTACAGTTTTAGGACTGCCACAGCAATTCTCACTAAACACCTCAGTTTTAAGGTCCTTGAAAAACAACTTCCTCTTATTAGTCACTATTCCTTTAACTGCACGTGAATTTTCTTCTTTAATGCTGCATTTCCATAATTGCCAGGGCCCCGTTCCTCCCCCCAGTGGCTTTCCTCATTTCCAATTAAACCAGGAAATTTGGGAAACAAGAAAACCTGTAGAATTTGGCCCTCTGGGGGCTTCATCTGAATTGCACAATTTTCTGTTTGCTTTTTTATTTTCCTTTTTCTCCTCCCTTCCAATCCACATTTCTGGCTAAACACTCACCCTCTGAGGCCAATGCACTGAAAGCCTCAGG
>NW_008825080.1:1089152-1096303 GCF_000699105.1 Pygoscelis adeliae
CTTTCCAAGAAGAACCAAAAGCAGATCAGCAGTTTAGTTTGCTGCTCTGCACACAGAGCAGCAGAGGAGAGGGAAATACAAAGGCATCCAGGAAACGCTTTCCATCACATATAACAGACATTCATTCTTCATATCATGCAAGGAAGATCTCATCTTTTTGTTTCACTAAGTAGCCGGCGGAGAGGATGCAAGCAGTGTCTGTTGCAAGCCTACAGGCAGGAAAGCTGGACAGCCCAAAAATGCACAATGCAGAGCTTGTCAAAGCCCAGAGAGCAGCCTTCCTCCTCTAGCCCTGAGCTCTCAGCTTTGTTCCAGACCTGTTCAAAACCAGTCATTTTTCCAAGCACTCACTGAGTGTGACCAATCCTATTTTTGCCTTCTACCCCCATCTTTGCACTTTGCCCAGTGGGGCTGCACACTCCAGAGACACCCAACATGGTGAGATTCTCCCCATTATCATTTTGGGAGAGATGAGGGTATCAGACTCACTCTTCACATTCGGAAAGACATACCTGCTTTCCGTAAATACAACCCAGAATATTGGCATAATCTCTGTTCATTTCAATGCCCTTTCAAAGGACACCAATGCATATTTTGAGTGAGACACAGACATTAGCATTGTGCTTCTGTTCAACTCAACAAAAAGAGCAAGGTAATACAGGCACACCCAATAGGGGAATGCTTGCCCCACATTTTTGTCCACAGTAGGGTCTGTTCTTCAACATCAGTCCCCAATAACTGTTTTCCTACTCATTCATCCCCTCCCCTCTCCCTGTATGCTACCCTGCTGCATCTCCTGTTTTCTCACTTTTCCCCTTTCTGTATTTAAAAGACAGTTTTATTTTTTTAAGTGACGGTTGAAAACACCTCTCTCATATTGACTCGGTGCCCTACCAGCCCATTATGGTGACGAGGTCTACAAGGGACAGAGCAGCAGACTTGAGCTAATCCTGCCTGTCCCCCAGGCCCCCGAAACTCACAGGACTGCACCCGCGCAGCCACAAACCTTGCTCAGCCCAACCACAGCTCTGACCAGGGCTCAACTCGGCATTACTGCCATCACGTCTTCCTGACCAGCACCATCTCCCCACACATCTCGCACATCACACATCCACCACACTCACCCCTCACGCTCTCGCACATGGGTGAGATGGGAAATCTGCCCCGTGTGCCCCCTCCACTTCTCTACGGCAGGCTGCACACCCTACCTACTCCCTGGATCTTAATTTTGTCACCTCTTTGACCTAAGCTTGCATTTTTATTCATGTGGCTATCTCCACTAAAAACAATTAGCATTTGTTCTTCAATTAAAACACGCTCTCAGTCCTTCAGGACTTCTCCCCCAGGCCCACACTTCTGTTACCCCACTTCCACCCTGAATTTGCAGTCTCCTTCCTTATATTTGTGCCTACCTCTTGCATCGTTTGTATCACATCTCATAAATTCAGGCTGAAAGGTCGTAAGGACAGACTGGTGCCTAAATTACAGGCATTTCTAGGTTAATTTTATTTGGGACTAGAGAGGCACATGCTTTTTGTTGGATTTTTAAAAGTTGTTTTAACTCAGAGAAAATATTTTTGCATAACTCAACGTGCTGGTTTTGGCTTGTCTGACAAGTTACACATGAAGACATACAGCTTTTTCATGGAATTGTAAGGAACTTACTTAAAATGATTACTACCATAGGAGCCAAAACACAGTATCAGCAAACACAAATGAAGTGCACAAGGTAATATGATTTATAAGGGTCTATAATAAAAAAGATGGATCATCAGGCTGAAAAAAACATCCAGCAACTATATGTTTCTCAGAGCTTTTGCAGGGCATGCTAGCTAAACTCTACAATACTAATCAGTTTAGTCACCCAGGAAAACAATTACCCCTAAACACTACATTTCCAGCATTGTGTCCAATTATATATTCATTGAAGCAACTATACCCCAAATTTTGTTTATAGTCTCCTAAGGAGAACTGTCTTTTTTTTAATATATTAAATATAAATATATATATTATATATATTAAACGCAGAAATGTTTTTATTATTAATATTTGTGGATAACTTTTAGGAAACATTGCCTAGTAATGCATAGAGCATAAATTGTGTACTCATGCAGTTGGGGAACAGTCACACAAGGGGAGCTGTTCTAGAGCAATACCATTAATTTCAGACATGCAAGGACAGCACAGCAGACTTTTGCCCTGAATTTTTTTTTTCTATTTAAACAAAAAGTCTATTTTCTTATAGAGAATTTCACATGTAATTCTGATGTGAAAATAAAACTATCAAAAAAACCTTTTCAACATCTCCTAATATAACGCAGCACCATAGTGTCATTTGCCTTCAGGTTTCTTAATGTTTCCAATATTAAAACAAATTTTTAATGGATCAGATTAGAGTTTTTGCTGAAAAAATGTCTCAGACCCAAAGCTTTGGCATAAGAAAAGTCAAGCCAGAAGCAATGTATTTTCAGCAAAATTTGGAAAGACTATGTTATACACACATAGCTCATTTTTAGATTATAGGGATGTAAAAAAGCTGCTTTCACATGTGGTTTCAGTTATCAAATGGAAATTCTTTGGGCTGCAAGTTAAAGTGCAGATGAGACATGAGGCCCACATACACTACGGTTTACTACCTCAAATATTTTAGAGTCACGAGAAAAATCAGTAGACTCCAAATTTGACCAAGATTCTCTTTTTTCTTGTCTGTTGAGTCTATGCAGCTCTTTGAGTGCAGGTCTGTACTTTGGCACGACACTTGGATGGTAACTTTCAGACAGGGAATTTTACAGAGATAAAGAGCTGAACCCCCCTCACACCCTGCCTCCTGCCTAGCAATCTGGCAAGGGCTAGGATGGACATGATTAACACCAAGGAGGGTAAGCGACCTTGGCCCATGCACGTTGCCTCCACACAGCATCCATGCACCCTCACAGGTGACGCTCCTGCCCACGAGGCAGAACAGCGGTGCTGACACTGCTCCGCTCTCATGCAAGTCAACATACATGGGGTTAAAAACAAACCAAACACTTGATGGTACTGTACTGCAATGCAACAAGAAACATCTGTCACAGCCATTGGGCTTTTTGGTCCTGGTGCTGAGACCCTGAGATGGACCAACACCACCTGAAGGGACCAGAAGGGTGTTGGTGGCCACAGGGTCAGACTCCAGGCATGCTCCACGCTGGGTACAGCGCAGGCAGCTCTGAGAAAGGCTCTGCACTGCAAACTGAGGGAGGTGAGCAGGAGTGCCTGACTTAATGATTTATTTATGTTTATTCTGAAGAGAGCAGGCAAGTGTTTTGCCAGTTTTACAGAGCTCAATCTGAAACCTCCCCGCTACACCCCACGCCTGACTGCACATTGCTATTTTTAGCCCTTTGTACATAATTAAATGGGAGACATTGCTGGTTTAGGAGGAAAAACTGATGGATTCAAGGCATTTCACTCATGCAATCCTAGTTCTGTATGGAAAATGCAGGAAGTCCTGATAACCTTCTAAAGCAGCAAGCATCAAACAACTGGCTGCTTACAGCTCCAACTTTCCTTCTGGCAGTGCTGAGCCTAAAAGTCCCTTCTTCTAATTTGTTTTCAGGGTCACCTTACTAATACATGTCTAGGCTATATTTCCTGTTTTATACGAGACTGGGCTATACTCCTGCTTCTCTTTTTCTGCTTCTATTTTTGGTGCGCACTGATTTTCACAAATTGTTGTTATAGGGGGAGAAATGTTTCTGGGACTGCAAAGCCACCTCATTCTGGGAAACACCCTATCAGTCTCTCTGACCACATCACTACATTTCAGTGAGGTTTCAACAGACTGCTAACAATGCTTCTAACTAGCTTAAAAACAAAAGGGAATGGAAACATCTCAAAGAAAACAGCTGAGGGAGAAGGGCAGCAATTTCCTCCTTAGAAGTCTCTGCAAAGCCCAAGATGTCACATTACATATTGATGATTGTTTTCTTCGAGAAAATCCCTCAGAGTCCTGGAGGTAGCTCACACACCATGATATGACAGCTGATGCTATCATGCTACTCCATGTTTTATTGAAGACTGCAGGAAACAGTTAAGTAAGGCTGTTTAACTATTAGTGTAGTTTGATGGTCTTTGGCAGTTAAAGAAGTCTTTCTTTCCCTCCTCCCGCTCTACCATCTTCCCTTTGAAATGGGCTCATTTCTAGAAAAAACCCTCAGCTGCTGTCAGGTCCAGCTCACCTGGTCTTTTGGGGGGACACAGCCCCTAAAGATGTAGAGCTCAGCAAGTCCCTCCAGCTGTGACAAGGGACCACCACAGCACCAACCCTCACCAAGACAGTTTGTAGGAGCACTGCTGACCTCTAAGGATGAGCTCATAACATCCAGTTTAAGCTTCTGATTTGGTCTTGGACTGACTTCTTTTTTACCTTTTGAAACACTCTAATTCATGCAAACAAAGTAAGTTGCTGTAAATTCTTTACTCTTTTATGAAAATAAAACTGTATTTTACTTAGCAGGGAAAAAAAATACCCTGTAGCTATTAGTATGTTTTATTTGACTGTCACAGGTATCACTGATGCATTACAAGTTAAAGGAATTAATAGGAATGGCAAATTATCATTGAAGTATTTATCAAAGTTATCACCAGCCATAAATCACTTAAGGAAAATGGGACAGTCCATGTTTTCTGTGCAGAAATATTAAGGGACTCAGAGGGGAAAGTGGCATTTCTCTACCTATCCATATCCTAGTCCCATGGGTGCTGGTATCACTGAGGCCAGAGCTTGTTTCAGGAAGTTTCTGTGCCATTTACCATTTACATCCAAAAGCATTTTTAGCACATTAGTTGGCAGTTGTTAGCAAGGAAATTTGGTTATCTGTGAAGGGATTGGACACCTCCCTGAAATCTTCTCGTAGTCGTGACACCATCCAGACAAAAAAAGGTACAAAAAAGGTGTTTCATCTGCAATGTCTGAGCAGGGGAAAAAGTGTCAAATGTTTCATGGGGGTTGAAGAAGCGGGATGAACATGCTGCTATCAGTGCCCGGAGGTGAGACATACCACCAGCAACACTCCATGACACTCATTTTCCAGCTTCTGATCCTGAACTCTCTGGACATGTCTCAACACTCCCATCACATTAAATCTGTTTGTGTCACATTAAGGGAAGAACTATTGAAGCTTCAGACTATGATGTGTAGGCAGAGCTACCACCAAGAAGTCATGTCCAGGAAATACAAGCTTGCAAGTGTTCTCATGTTCAAAGGAAAATTTTAGCACAGTAAGTAAGGGAAGTAAAAAACTAATTTAAAAATTAGTTTGAAAAATTAACATTGTCTTCAAGTCTCTCCTGAAGGAATCACAAGATGCTGCTTCTCACTAGTATGGAGGTCTTTTTCAGTAGGTTTCATCCAGGAGTTGCAAAGGAGCAGTATCAGAACCAAAAGGAGTGTCTTTGCAAATTCAGGTCCTATGTATGTGTAAGATCATTAACCACCACCTAATGAGGAATAACTATACACAGATTAATGTAAACAAGTACCTGCTTGGTCAAGCCACTGCCTAATATTCTCACAGTTATTGCAGTCAAGAAGACTCCTGGGAGCAAAATGTGATTACAGAAAGGTGCAAGAAAGTCTAAGAAGAAAGAACAAGAAAAGCAACTAACCCCTGAAGTGCTGCAAAGAAGGGCATGCGGGATTGGAAAAGAGGCTGAAAACTGGAAAGGTTAAGGGTCACAGCTTAATTTATGTAGAACGCAGCTCCTTAGGCTGTCATCTGAACTGGTTAGCTGGCAGTGCTTTTGAAGAGTGACTGCATTCATCCACCACAGCACTGCAGTTTCCTGGACCAGCAGCATGGGCCTTCACACTCACCATCTGGCCCAAGGCACAGAGCTGCCAAAAAACAGGCCACAGTCTTTAGGCTTTATCGAAGCACCCGAAGGACAGGCTGGCACTGCCATACCACGTACTTATACGAGCTCTTAAAATGTACGTCCGTGCAATTTTGAAGGACAGGTTTTGCTATACAAATTTTGGATGAACAAAACCCTGATGGTGTTCATCACCAGTATTAAATGACCAATTCAATAGCCATTTTTAATCAGGGCATAAATAAAACTTGGGTGGATTCCTTCTCCATAGCAAAAAACTCAAATACAAAGCCAGATGACAACAGATACTTGAATGACCTTAAAGAAAATCCAACACTATTCTTTAAACAAAACAAGCAAGTAATTAAATGAACATGGGGACTAATATTACACTAAAACAGTAGCAGTGGCCATGGGCTGTGGGTTAACGTCTGGAGCTCCTACTACCCACAGTCAGTGAGATTGCAGGGGATGGAGTTAAGGGTAGTTTGGGCCAGTCTTCTAGACCACATTGCTTTTATTTCTGGACCTTTGCAAGTTGGGTACTCTTTGGGTTTCTGTTGGGAAGGGTCACACTTGTACCGCTCAGGACAGAAGAATTGCATGTGCCAAGGTGAAGAGCACTGGGTAACTCCTTGCAAACGATTCATTATGTCAGCTGTGCATGGACCTCCTGACCTGTATCCATCACAGCCATAAGGCTGAAAGCTTGGACAGTCTCTTCCACTGTATAAAATTCTGGTCCCGTTAAATTCACTGAGGGATTTTTAGAACCTCAGTTGAGCAGCTATACACCCTAGCACAACAACTTGCACCAGAATTATCTTTGGCTGTTTATTCCCATAATTATCAGAACAAAAGAATTAACATAATAATAACAGTTCATGTGATCATCTGCTTCTCTTCTGCCCCTTGCACACACAAACCATAATTCTTGGTTATGTTTTTTTCTTATTCAGCTATGCTTTTCTCAGCTTTTACATTAAACAGAAAACTCTCCCTTCCTACCAGTGTAGGGAGAAGAAGGGTGACATTCAGGAAAGCCTAGTGTTTAAGCAGAGGCAGACCTACTGACAAAGAGGTGAAAACTGTGAAGAAGACACAGATGGTGAGATGTCAGCCCAAGGATGGTGGCTTGCAGAGGTGAAACAGAGAAGACAACACAGGACCCCAGGGTCTCCTTCTCAGTCAGGCTCAGCACGTACAGCTGAGACCTGTTTTCAAATGACAAAAAGCAGGTTGTATGCCAAATCCTTTTGAAAATCTGGTCAAAGAAATGTTGCTGCAGAAAAGCTCCC
>NW_008825080.1:1096319-1098113 GCF_000699105.1 Pygoscelis adeliae
TCCTACAAGCCTGGTGTCGGTTGCAGCATTGATCTGGATTTATGGCACAGGAATCACTACTGCAAGACACCCACAAAACGTGCCAAAAGAGAAAGGCCAAAATAGACCCAGCAGGACCCTTCAGATCAGCACCCTGAAGGCAGGGAACAGAGGGCCACTGCTCCCTGACACCCCAACATGAGGCACCGGCCCCCCAGGTGTCTGCACTCACTGGACAGGGAATGCAGACATCATTTCATGGTATTAGGGCTTGTACTTGGACATCTGTTCCAATGAGTTTTAGGATCTGGCAAGGTCTTGCTGTCTTTGCTGATCCCTCAAGCACATACCAGTCCTTTGAAGTCAAACTCTTTAATATCTGGAAAGCTTTTGTCATGGTACTGTTTGAAAATTAATTTTAATCCTCTCCATTACCCCTAGCAAATCCTCTATACTATTTCTTCTTCAACTTATTTTCCTCTGACCCATCCCTCTCTTTCTTTCCCTCAACTCTCTGTAGTATCTCTCTTCACAAGCCTCTTATTTAGGCATTTTAAAAATATCTTCCCTGAAATTGTCCAGTCAAAAGCTCAGTCGGACAAACAATAGCAGCCAGAAATTGGTTATGATTTGTATCTGAGAGCAAGTCCTCCCTTTTCACAGCCCAAAAGCTGCTTTGCAGAATGGAATTACTAAAACCTGAAAACAGTGGCAGCACAGCAAAGATTGCCAGAAGTGCTGAGAAACCACCAGAGATTTATCTGGGTAGATGTGATGGTGCAAATATTGACATCTGGTTGAGCAGACTGGATGCTTATATGGACTTACAAGTGTTAATGTTATATGGATAGTAATTCCTCTTCCCACTTTATTATCTCCATTCTCCAAAATTGAGAAATCCTTCTAAAAAGAAAAAAACTCTTCTCCTGGGGCCCAAAACCAACACTTGCCATTCCTGAAAGAGTTCCAGGATTTAGGGTGAGTAACAACCCTATCAGGTCTTTGCTAAAAAAAAGCTAACAGACTATTTCTCCTCCTTTATAGGAGATATATAAAACACAGACTCAGATGTAGCACCACAGACACATAATGGCAGGGCAGGATGGAAGCTGCAAGGGACACCTGGCAGTGCTCATGTAAAGTACCCAAAGACAAGGAGGCTGCCATAAACATCACCTCTCCATGCATTTTAACATTATGGTTTAGACGGAATAAGAAGGTGTGGCAGCATGTCTGAACCAGGCCAACCAGAGAGAAGACATTAGATTAGCTGCAATTTTACTAAAGCTACATTAGGTCAAACTACTCAGTATAACAATTCCCATCCTCAGAGGGACATGACCACAAAAGGGAACATAAGTGACTGCAAGATGCACCAGTGAGAGTTTGGAAACCCCTTGCTTGGCCAGGCCAGCACCAGGCAGGGGGATTCCCTGTTGCTGTTGCACAGACGGGCTCCACATCAGCCCTCTCCTCAGCTCTACCCTAAAGGTTTTGACAGCCGCATTCAACTCTGACAGCACAGAGGCAGGATTAATATTTTACTGTCTCATGTGAAGACAAAATCTAGTCTGGCTTATAAATACTTTATTGAAAAACTGTGTTCTTCATGCTAGCAGAAGAAGAACCAACGTTTGGCGTAATTGACCTGAAAGGCCTGTCCTAAAATGACCTGAGCTGTGAGTCCCAAAACGTTGCTCCAGCTGCTTAGTGGCACTGACACCATGGTTGCTGCAAACCAGCCCGGAGACTCAGGAGAAAGCTCAGCATTTGTTGGACTTGGTGGTCTTAAGGGTCTTTTCCAACCTAAATGAT
>NW_008825080.1:1098177-1118263 GCF_000699105.1 Pygoscelis adeliae
TCATCATTGCTGCTCATTCACAGGAGGAGAGAATGCTGCTATATTGCAGTTTGTTTTGCATAGTGTGACCACCTCTGGCATCTATTGAGAGACAGTGTAACTTAAAAAAGGAACTGTCAATGGAAACAAACAGATAAAAATCAGAGAAAGGACAGACTGTAATGCAGGAAAAAAAAATCATGTGTCTCAAATACCTTCAAAATAATAGTTAAACATGTGTGGGTATGATGGCTTCTAAAATCAGTAGAATAATATATGATCTGATTGTTAACAGAATATGAAAACAGGATCCCAAGAACTAAACAAAAACGTTGTGCCACTTAGGCAAAATAGCTTTTTCTTAGAGACTGTATGGAGAAACTCTCTCACATGGCCCCAACCAACAGTAGCCTCCTTGCAGGTCTTATCAGCAGATGATGGGAAGTAGCAGGGGTACATGCAATGGGAGGACAGAGTTTGGCAAAGACAGTACTGATACAAGGCAGAGTGGTATTTTAATTTTTATTTCTATCATCTGTCTTGCAGGACTCCCAACTACAAACAAGGAAGAAAAGTACAGCTCACCCTTGAGGAAAACATCAGAATAATTTACAAAGACTGGTCAGCCATGGTTAGAGGTTCTCCAGAAATAGCAAACAGTGGTGCAACCAAGAAATGCCTGGCTTAGCTGAACAGTCAGGTATGGCATTTGCTATTTCCACTACAGCTTGCGAAGTAAAATAATACATAAGGTTATAGAATGATTCAAGCTGGAAAAGACCTTGGTATGTCATTTAGTCAAAGCAGGGTCAACATTTTGCTTTGTAACACCAAATTGCCATATTCACAATGAGAAAGTTTTGTTTCAGTGTCATTCCCACTGTGGTAGTCATGTTATAAATTAATCACATCTGCTGAGATGAGCAGAAAAGTAACAAGACAGTATTTAAATCAGCCGCCTACTTTCTGACTGAAGACTATAAAACTATCAACCGAAGCTGTGCTGTGAAAGCCAAGTTCTGGTTCTCCAAATCAGTTGCCCTGGAGTCACTTGCATATCCATCACAGGCAGAATCACTGTTTGCATGAACAGGAGGAAGCTTCTTACTCAGACATCCCACATCAGCATAAGGTCAAGGCATTTCTTTACAAAACTATCCTTGTCTTCTGTCTTGGCACACTGGTGCCAGATGCTGCCTATACAAGAATAGCCTTCAGGCTGCTTTCATTTGTACCTGGGTCCTGGTCTTCTGCAGAAGTGCATCAAAATCAAGAAAAAAAAACAGAACACTTTTGCCTTGTACCTTACTGTATTATATAATTCTTACCCTGGAATTTCCTTCAAAAGAGCATCTTTATCAATTCATTTATACTATTTCACAATCAAAGGTATCTTATTTTCATGTTTTTAAAAAGCCATGACTAAGAAGCTTGAGAGTAATCCAATATACATATCCTGCAAATTGGACAAAGACAAATTTCTAATCTCAGCAACATATTATTTTAATGTCAATATATTTAAGATTCCTATCACATTTGGCAATTAATGTTGCTCTTCTAAAAATTGAGTAATAAGTAATCACACCAAAAAATCCATAACATAAAAATAACTGGGGGTAAAATCTCTAAAAATCTTATCTTATAGAGTATGTTTCTAATAAATATATTTTCATAAGTCTTCACAAATCCGCAATGCTGACATTCCTGAAATAAAGGAGACCAATCAAAAATAAATCTCTGCAAAGTACTTGTTATGGTTTGCACTTGTTACGGTTAGCAGGGAAAGCAGTTCCAGTGGGACAGGGGCTATGTTATTATGAGAACTGAATTGTCCAACTGATTTCAACTAGTATAAAAATTCATTTTCGCTGTTTGGTGCAATTTTCTTTGATGAATGTTCAAACTGGCGAGGGGGAAGTTCACATTTAAAAAAAAAACAACTTACAAACAGTATGAATGGTCTCTAGTGGTCCAGTTCACACAGATAATATCAAGCCAACTATCACTGTTCTCTAAAAAAACCAACAAACAAAACCATACCAACTTTGTCTTAGCCCTTAATTCTCTTCATCTAGTCCCATCATTCATGACAGATCCATCACCTATTCCACCTTCTCCCAACTAAATGCCATTTTTAGCTCTTCATTCTCATGCTCTTCCTTTTCTTTATGTTCTGAAGTACATCACCAGAAACTGCATCATCCATCCATCCATCCATCCATCCATCCATCCATCCATCCAAGAACTGTTGTCTACACCTCAGCTGTCTTTTGCGCAGAAAACTTTATCCCTCATCTTTCCTACTCTTTAAAAGCTAGACATCATAAAGAGATGGGAAAAAAGGGCAGACTGCTTTCTACTGTATTGGCTGGAATCCCATGACCAGTATAGGGCACCCCAAAAGAAAAGAGCTGAAGGAGGACTGGTCTAGAAGTACAAGAGATTAAATTAAAAAATTTTACAAAAACAAAGGGAATATTTTTTGTTTTCCATGCCTTGATTGTTAGGACAAGGAGCAATGACCTTTCCTTTTTTTTTGTCTAAGGTCCCATCCTGCAAGAGAAAGCAGGTGGAGTAGAGACCAATTAATCTCTGGAGGATCCTGTCAAAAATTCAGCAAATACCAGGTTTTCCTTCTTTTTCTATATAGTTAATACCATTTTCATTCAAAAACACGTTACTTATAATTGTACAATTCCCCGAATGGGATAGGGCCAGCACTTACAACATTGGAAAAGAAACAGTAGCTGCTTTAGAGAACCTACCTGCTAAAAGGTACACAGGCTAAAGTACATGTGTACTTAGTTTAGTGTACATATGTGGAAAGCAAGAAGAAAGCTGTAGGAGAAGATTTACATGGGGATTCAGTTACAAATTCAGGGTGGGGCAGTGCATCTGAAATAATACGTGCAAAGATGAAAATAAGATGTTTAACTTAAATTGAAAACTTTTTGGTGCATGGAAAAACAGTTTCATTTGAAATGGAGTCAGTGCCTGGTGTGAGGAGGTTCTGTCAGATCCAGGTTGCTGAATACTGCTCCAGGAAGGTAAAATGTAGAGTAGCAGGAGGAAAAGGTGCATTCAAGTGCATCTTAGTGTCCTAGAGAATGAATACACAGCCTTACTGAAAGCATGCAGTTAAGTACTTCAGACTCCCCAAAATTAAGACAGGCATTGCTGTGACAGGTGGGAGTTAAGAGGAGTTTTCATGGGAAATGGCACAGCAGTACCTGTGGAGAGATGCATCGCAGCTGGTGTTACTGCTGCAGCTGCTGTCATAAGAATAGGGAACAGGGAACAGATTTATGCACATTTCAGTTGCATAAATCTTGGCCTTTCACTTTTGGTAACTTCAGTTCCAGAACCGGTTGGATCAGAAATGTGTCTCGACAGTGATCTTGGCACAGGTCACTTCATAAATTAGAGATTGGTGGAGTGCTATAAAAACGAAGTCCTGCAGAATTATATAACAGCAACACTACAGGCCAGTGCAGACACTTGGCAAGACAAGCAGCATTGGCACAGGGCAGCAGAAGCCCTGACCAGGCTGGGTGGGCTGGCTGGGCTCTCTTGGGAAGGTCTCACCATCCCTCACAGGCATGGACAGACAACCCAGAGTGTGACATGGGACAAAGCCTTTTCTGCAAACACAAAAATTCAGTTCAGTAGGAGAAAAAAAAACAAATGTACTTAAGTGCTGAAAATTATCATTCTGTTGTTACTTTTTTTTTTTTTGAGAGTATTTAAAGAGAGTATGGTTTTAACTGGTGATAATAGCTCCCTGCTGATAAAAGCTATCTATGGCATA
The DNA here is from genome assembly GCF_000699105.1 of Pygoscelis adeliae. Classification (NCBI taxonomy): domain Eukaryota; kingdom Metazoa; phylum Chordata; class Aves; order Sphenisciformes; family Spheniscidae; genus Pygoscelis; species Pygoscelis adeliae. Next base: position 1,101,965 of record NW_008825080.1, read on the forward strand.
CTGAGCAGATGGCAAAAAGCAACAACAATCTGTTTCTCCTTATGTTTCCACTATAGCAGCTTAGAAAGCTGGAGCTTCAGGTACAGGTGAGATTCCAATACCTCTTTCTTCACCCACCGACTGATTGAGATTCATTCATCCCAGACCGCTATAAAAAGTGCAGTGCATGACCATCCACGCCAACATCTCTCTAGCAGTGATCCCTGGACTACACCTGGTTTATTTGCAAGACAGCAAGGAGTCCTCCAACAAATCTCCCTCAGAAATGTGCGTACACTGGCAAGAAAACGAAATGATGGGACTAAGTATAAGAAATAATTAAAATCTGGTAACATCATTCTTGTTTAGCTGTCAGAAAAAACACATGAGGACAACGCTGTATAAAAAGAGCCCCTGGACTTCTTTAAGGCTAGGAGTTCCTTCAACTTAAAAAACCAAGCAAACAAAAACCCAAGCTCAGATAGAGAAACAGTGCTGTAAACTAAGTGCCATTCCTCCTTTTCCAGGCTTGAATGCCCTCAATTTTATCAGCAGGAGGAGGCCTGCCAGCTTACAAAAGCTCTGACTCTTTTGCAGAGTAAAGAAGGAAGCTTTTTTGGCCTGCTTTCTAACATCCTACAACTCCTATCTGCTGAAAAGGAACTGAAGAGCATTTGTAAGCATTTGAAATATGTCCGGATAGTTATCTGAAAACAGTTATGTACATTATCATTCAACTGTGCTCTTTATAAAGTGAATCAGAGCAACAGCATCCCTTAAAGGAACAGCAACAAAAAGGTTGCCCTAGATTTACCAGAGAAATGTCCTACATCCCAGGTTTTGCAAGTTAGTACTACATACTGGAAAACAGAAAAATATTAAGAAATAACACAGGAAGGAAATAGCTTAAAAGCTGTTTCATGTCTCAAAGAACTTACTCGGGCGCTTGCTGTCAGAAAAACTCATTTTTGCCATCCAGGTCCCCTCCCCTACACTTCTCTCTGGCTTGCACAAATCAGGGTGCACAACCATGGCTCAGTGATGCAGGCAGCACTGCTGCCCTGCCTGTGACTGCCTGCTTTGCCTATGCCTAGAGCCAGGTCTCACTCAGGTTACACACAATATCCAGGAATCTGACTCACACAGGGAAGAACATCAGGTATATAACTATATTTCTGCTGCAACCTTAGCTATGAAAAGATTTTCTTGTAGTGGAGTGATAGCAACACTCTAGTATCAAACTGCAACAGTATTTCAGTGAACTGCAGTCTGTGGAAACACACCAGTATTCCCAGCATAATTATACTGGGTAATAATGACACACAGAATGGGATTCATCTCCCCATCATTCAGACACTTAAAGCACTAGTCATGCTTGACTACTTTTACAGCAAACAAAATAAAATACTGTCTTGTAGACATCAACTTTAGGGAGTTACCATACCCTTTGAGCACTTATTTTCCTCCGCTGATGATAAAAGGAGTGCAGAGTGACCAGCTCAGGTGCGGACATGCACATGTATACATGTACAGATTGTCAGGCAAGTGTTGCCCATTTGATGCTGATGCTGTGGCAGTTAACATAAATGTAATTTGCCTGGCCTAATGTTATGTGCCAACCAATCCTCATCAAAAAACACACAGGTGGTGATTAAGTACAGCTAATACCTTTCTCAAAGACACTATCTTTTTCAAATAAAGACAGAACAGATCTAACATCACTGAAGGAAGTGCAGTGAGCTATGAAGAGGTGGGAGTGCTGTCCTTTCAAAGACACAGTTCTCAGTGTAGGTCATTACTGCCTTAGAAAACACTTATGTTAAAGGTTGTCCAAGGCAAGTATCTTTGCACAAAACACAATTCTGTCTGCAATGGAAGATTTAATGACTCACATTGTGTTTGTCATTGAGGGAGGAAAAAAATACACCATTCCTCTAGGTAGACAGCAAATAAAGGTCACTGGTGGCACACATGTTTTCCTTCCAATTTCATATAGTTGAGTCATTTCTGGGTTTTAATGCATTTATCTGCTGTCTGTTTTTAGGACCTTTGCGGGGGGGCACAAGGGGTAAGGAGATCAGCTTGTAGTAAGAAAAATCCATCTACCAAGATTATTAGGGGCTGACAGGATAATGGAAGGGAAGGAATCACATTTGGCAAATTAAAATTACTTTTAAAAATTAAATTATCTAGTTTCTATTCAAGACTTGATTTTAACAAATTGCAAAAATCTTGTTTTATGTAGAGCATCTATCTCAGCAGATGGGATGAAATTGTACCTGTTATTTTCTCCTTAAATTCAAAGGAAAGTCTTTACGCAAAATCCTGCTGATGTGCATTTTAAAAGGTGACTCGTGAGATAAGACGTTGCCCATCTTACTGCTTGATACACTCAGAAGAGCCAGATTTGCACAGAAAGATGCTTGGCACTTTCTGCACTCACTGCCATTAAGGCAGGGAAGGGAGGCAAGATATCAGCAATAACATTTGAAAAATGTGGTTGCAGCCTAACCACAGTGGGTAAACAACTGGAGATGTGGTTTGAGGAGGGAAAAAACCCACAAACTCACTATATTATTGATGTGGACAAGCACAGATCAACTGCTGAAAAGCACGTGCACACTGTGGAAAAAACCATCATCATCTCTCATTCTTTGCAGCTCATTAATCTGAAAACAAAAATATTGGTCATGTTATTCAAAAAGAAAATAAAATCCTACATGTAGAAAGGAAAGGGATGGCAGAAGATAAAAAAAACTCTTTTCAGAACTTCATAGTTCAGTGAACTCTCAATTTTTCAAGAGCAAACTATAAACTGAAGACATCCAGGCATTTCAGCCATGTTATTTATTAATCCAAATGTTTCTGAGCAAGCTTTTTTAAAAGTTTCATAAATCTTCTAGTCAAACGCTTTGTACCCCTGAATGAATGAATCTTTTAAATTATTTATCTTTGTTCTTACTACATATCTGACCTAGTCTGCTTATCTACTTTGAAGCTTCCTTAGGACTAATCAGCTGTCTCACTTTAGTGTCTCAAAAGAACTTGTTTTGTCTTCCTTTCGGGATTTTCTAAATGACTAGAAAAAGCACAAAAGCCAGGAAGACAGATAAGACTTTAGAAGGCTAGAAAAACACTGAAAGTCATTAAACCTGTTAATCAACAAACTACATGCATATGGGGGAAATTATGTTTGATAACATTGTGGTAATTTTCCCAGAAAACCAAAGAACTAAAAAAGTGGAAAATACATATTCATATTAATATATGTAATCTTTGCAATTAATATCTGCTCCTATAACATTTACTCCTGAACCAGCTACTGTATGACTGACCTGTTGTCCACCATGTGCAATGTAACTACTTATGACAGGGTTAACACCATACATTGGATGTAGATAAAAGCACGACGGGCCCTATTTAACTCGTTGGACAACCCATTTATTCAAAACTGAAGAGCACATTAGAATCACAGACTGGTTTATGAGTCATGTCTAAGAGCCCGCTTTTATGGATCAAGATCATCAACTTGTACATGGAGCGCTCCCTAGAAAATTTGCAGTTTAACAGCCACATTGATAAGCATACTTCCTGCTGGATGAGACAAAACAGACTTTTCATCTAAATCATTACACAGTTTTCCAGAGACCTTTCACAGTCTCTGGTGGCTTAGAAAAATGAAGCACTGCATGATTTTTGTGAAGAAGTGCTCGATATAAATGTTAGTAGTCTCAGCCTATAAAAAAGAATTAATGTTCCTAACTTACAAGGCTTTCCTGAGATTATTTTTTTTCTATGAAACAGGTTCAAAGTTCTTGTCACAGCGAAGTTTTCCAAAGGCAAGCTGTTTCCACATAAAATCTCAGCTTTGCTGACAAGGAAAAAACTGGTTTCCAATACAGTTTTAAATTATTTCACTCTAGCTGAGACACAAAATGGGGTCTCACCTACCAGTATTACTACTGAATACACTACAACAGCAGTTGCCCACTCTTAGTTCTTGTACACCAACTAGAAAACAAGAATATTGCATGCATTTTTCACTTTTAAAAAAGGAGCTATAGGTTTCTTAAATCCTTTTGGTGATTTGACTATCAAAATAACAATTAATCATGTATGGATTGTAATCTTTTATTTTACAGCTAAAATCATTACTACTCAATTATGGAAACATGAATGAAAATGGGCAACAATGTTTCATTCAAGTGCCCCCTAATATTTTAAACAGAAAAGGAAGGGAGAATTGAGAACTTCAGTATGATCTTCGTGAGGAACACAGTATATGGTCTGTAATTAAAAGTAGAGTTTGACAGCTGGCTTCAGGTGGCTCCTGAGTACACAATGTTACATGTTTTACTAAGATATTTAGTCTGCCCCAATACTAGAGGTATATTCTTCAGAATTGCCTCAAAGATATAAATCACAGGTCCCTCTGAACAAAAAGAAAAATGAAATAAAGAGCAATGGGACACATTTCCACACCCTGTAGAGACCACTGAAAAAGGAAACCACCCTAAAATTAATGATATCTAATTGCCCTTCACATTTGCTTTCCCTCTTAATTAATGTTCTTTTCTTCAAAAATCCTTAAATAAAAATGCACAAAATCTGGAGCTGACAGTTTAGCTCATCTGTAGCACTTTTGTCCTCAAAAGCAATGAATTCTTTCCCTTTCCACTCCAACTTGCCTCAGAGTGCTCGTGCCAATGTGTGGGTGTTCAAGCAGAATCTTTATCACTCTTTTAGCCCTTTAAACTCACATTTCTGGTATATAAACAAAAAACGGTAATTGTTTGCCTTGCCACTGTGTGCTACAGCAGTTGTTTCTTTGACAGAGCCCGTATTGAATAGCTGTGCTTCAAGCTTGGATGGGTGGGCTTCTGTCCACACTTTCATCTCTGTGTGTTTTGGATTAAAACAAAGACAATTTACGGCCAGAAGGACCTTCAACCACTACAAGACCAGAAAGGCAAGCTCAAGAGGGTTTCTTATGTGTTCTTTTCCTCTTCATGACCTATTAAGTATGCAAGCATCTTCTGGAATAATAACTGTCCAGTATTTGCAAATATTGCTACAAGTATTGACTACGCTACTAATAGGTTGTAACTGATGAAAATACTTTTTTTCCTGCTGCAAGGAGATATTACAAAAACAGTCAAAAAACCCCCAAACCCTGCTAAACTCAATCCAAACTTAAAATGTGTATCAAGCTGCAGGAAATGGTAGTTTCCAAACTACACAAAGGCTTTAATCCTGCAGTGTGTCTGTAGCTTATTGCCTGCCAATAGTCCCACCGTCTGTAGTGGAACTACTTGTAATCTTAAAATAAAATAGGTACACAAGTGCTGTGCTGGGCTTGGATGAAAGTACTCCTCACATCAGAAGACAGGGCCCCAAGCTCATGCCAACTGCGTTACAAGCTTGAAGGTCTAAAGAGTCCTCAAAGCATTGCAAGGAATATCAAGTGAACCAGGGTCAGTTCAGGGTTTGAAGACCAAACCAAGCAAAATTTAATTGCTTTTGCTCAGGCTTTCTCTGGAGCAAAGGCAACCAAAGTCCACTCAGGAGGTGCCACTCCACAAGCCTGAAACAGAGTCCAACAGGAAGGAAGGGAAGAGCAAAAGTTTTCACCTTTGCTTCCATGTATAAATTAATAACATGGGGCTGTGGCTCCTGAAGCTCCCTGACTACTGGAATAATTTTTTTTTTTTTTTTTTTTTTTTTTTAAAGAGAGAGACATATCTACCAGTTGGGATGATTTTCAACCAAAGACAACCATAATTCACATTCACCATCACAATACCCCAAATCTCTCAATTCAGATATACTGTCTTCACCAGCCCAACGTTGTTCAAGCAGAGTACACAAAATCCCTTTCTTCCAGAATTAAGCAGCTCAGGAGATAAGAACAGGTCACAGACCTGACACAAGTCATCAGTGAAGATTTGAAAGGGTAAGAAGTGAGCCTACAAACCAGGACTGAGCTTCAGTCCAGAAAATCCCAAGGGGCAGTACATGCCAGACAGGATGTTGTTTGGATAGGTGGTGAGGCAGCCAAGGACAGGGGAATGGTATGGCAGAGGGAAACTGGCAAAAGGAGGGAAAATATTCCATTTGGAGGTTGTTGTGAAATAAACACCATGTGATATAAATATACTTTATATATATATGTGTGTGTGTGTGTGTAAGAAGGATCTGCTTATGAATATACACACATAAATATATATAGGCCAAGCTTTTCAGAAATGAGCTGTGACTGGAAATGCCTATCTTAAAACTTTTGAAGAGAAGCTTGCTTTTTGCATGCTCAGCAAGCACCGAGAAAGGTACGGTCATTGAAGAACTTATTTCCTGGCTTATACTCTTTCTGTCAAGCCACATTTCATCCTGGTTTGACACCAATTAGAGCCTGCCATTAGAAGATGCTCCAAGGTGATGAAGGGGAAGGCACTGAGCACCTGACAGCATTCAGCACATAACCAGATCAGAACTGGTTCATTTGTTTTTATATGTGCAATTTATTTCAATTGCAAAAAGACACTGGTTTAGTAAAGGACAAGTATCTTGCCAAAATATATTGCATGGTATGTGACTTCACACTTACCCTGGCCTAGAAATTAATTTGAACCAGAGTTGCCATTTAACATACAGTTTGCTTTTTCTCCTGCAGATGAATTCCTGAATCACTTTTACAACAGCACCACACTAAGTGTGAAACCCTAATATGCCTTCTTTTGGCAAGTAGAGGAAAGAACTGGTCCAGAACAATGTGTTTTAGATACTGGCCACCAGAACAATGACATTGTTGCTTTATACATTTGCAGCAATGACTTCCATTTGTTCTATTTCTTTTGCACCCAGTTCCTACTAACAACACCATGAGGATTTTGTATTTCATATGTACATTGCTCCTATTTTTTTTTTTTTTTCTAAAATGTTGCTCTAGCCATAGGCAATAATGTATGTGCCCTCAATTACAAAAATTTGCTGCAGGTTCTGCTGCTACTGTAGAAATTTTATATTGCTGATCTAGTCACTAGAAATATTCAGTATCAACAATTTAGCAGACATGTCTTGTTTTTCCTCTTCCCACATACTGCAAAAGGGTAAGGAAGCATCTCTTCACATGATGTCTCTTCCTTTCAGCTAGTCTTCAAGCAAGAACTCAGCCCAATAACTTCCTTTTCAATTTAGCTTCTCAGAGCCTCAGGAATCTACGTCACCTATGAAAAGCAAGGTGAAATCAGTATTTGGCACACTTAAAGGTGGTGGCTGATAGCCTCCATTCAGCCTGCAGAGACCTTTGCAAAGGTAGTATCTGGAAACCAGCATACTATCCTTTAAATTGCTCACACAGAAAGATGCAGACCCAATGATACAAAACTGTTAAGTAACATTCCTTCCCTTCTCTGGAAAAACTCACATCTATTAGTGGTAATTTTTCCCTGGCTTGAGACCATCAGATCAGAACCTGGAGAGAGGTGAGGAGACACAACACACATTATTCAATGCACTTTGGATTCTGCCACATCAGCTGCAAAACAGAATAGGCAAAGCTTATTGCAGCAAATCAGCAGGCAGAAAGATCCTCACCTTAGGAAGGGTTTGAGCTTAGACCACATGTTAGCTATATCACCCTATGCCATTAAAGACTTCAGCCTCTATATAGAAGGAAAGAGCATTTGTTCTGCGGTCTCTGTGTACACCGCTCCTGCTGCACAGCTGAGCTACTCTACCCCTCCGTAACACACCGGAGGGAAGAAACATCCCACAGCAGTATCTCCCAAAAGTGACACCCACTCAGGAAAAAGACCCTAAAAACATGCTTTAAATTGAGCAACATTCAGGAAAGCCATAGGCTCAGTGCAGTGCCACACAGACCATCCGTCAAGACCTGCAGAGGAGGAGCACTACCAAAAGGGCCACCCCACGCACTGGGAGCAGAGAGGTGCTAGCAGCAGAGAGGCTCTCTTGCCCCACTGCAGCACCACACACTCTGGGGGCCCATGAGCAGCATTGCTGGGGGTGGGCGTGAGAGCATAACAGCTGCTTTTTTCAGATTAAAGAAAAAAAAAAGAAAGAAAAAAGTGTGACTTTTTTATTTGCACACACTTGTTTCCAAACCAAAAAACACTCCCTGCAGGATAAATGCTGTCCTATCATGATGGGTGACAGAAATAGTCACTAACATTATGTATGACACCAGCTCCTGAGAGCTCAGCAACAAAAGTGATTTCTCTAAAAGAAAAGGAAGATCTGGGAGTCAGCTCTCTGGCTGCAGAGAGAAATCCAAGCACAGGACATTTGCAGCCCTGACCCCAACTACCAGGGATCTCAAATGCAGCCCAGCATGCTCCCAGGTCCTGCACAAGGGGCCAGCAGCCTGACTGCAATGCTACCTACCCCACTGGAGGCAGGTAGGTACTTCCAATGAAGAAAACTACCTGGTTCCAATTAATGAATTTTCACATGCAATATAAATTTCAAATATGGAGGAGCAGCAAGGATTTGAAATATGAAGACAAACTGCTATGTTGTTGTCAAGACAGACTCTATTAGGAACAAGTTCAGATACACCAAATAGTCTATAGTACATTTATGTTATGGGTTATTCAACAAGGTTTATCTTACAAAACTTCAAAAGGCTGCAATAAAGGTAACATCTACCTCCTGTTTGATCTCTCTTAAAAGGATGACAAGTAAAATGTATTTGCAAACAGATTTTAAGTCTTTTAAAAAAATCCTGCAACTATGCAGTGCAAACTGTAATTAGTGGTAACCAATCAAGTAGGAGTAAAATCTCAGTAAATCTCAGGGATAATCCTCATTTAATTGTACAATAACTTTACATGTGAGGTGTCCTGCCAATGGTTCTGTGAGATGGAGTGATTGCTTTTAAGTTCCTGCTAAAGCACTGGTACACACAGCTCTGTCCAGTGATGGTTTTCCAGAGGTAGGAAAATGCCTTGCAACAACTGAAGCGAAGATTTTAATCTTCACATTTCTGACCATCATAGTGGTGATTTGGCAATATCTTCTACATATGTACAAACACAGAATTCATAATAGATTGAATAAAACTAGCCAATGTCTACTACTTAGTGGTCATGAAAAGTGATAGTTCTTAGAGAAGACCAGTAATCAATGCAGTTTTAATAGAACAACAGAAACTTCACTGGAAAAATCCCATACCTTTATGGCTGCGGCCAAAAAATAAACGTCATCAGCATCAGAAAACATCAGACAACTTAATTCAAAAACTGCACTAGATTTTGGCATAGAGTTTGGTTGCCATTTCACATATTTGTATATTCAGCAAAATTCATCCAAATGTAAACCAAGTCATCACCATTCATCAAACATACATACCCTGTTCTTGAACTCCATATGCAATAGTAACAACATTTATGAGCGAAGACATGTTTCATCGCCATATTCAGGACTTTTCCTTCAGGGAAAAAAGAATCTCAGGTCTTTTATACATGGAACATCTTCATTTATTTAAAAAGGAATATTAAATAAATATTTGATGCAGCAGAAAAAATACAGCAGCGAGAATTAATCTAGCATTTCATTCAAGATTAGCTGGAGAATCTAATTATACTTGTACTGTGATAGAAAGTAACTACCTCCAAGTCCTCTTCCACCCATGAGAACCAAAAAACCTTGTGAGAACAGAGGGGCCTCTTAGTCACCCTTCCACCATCCATTTAGGGAGAACAAGCTCCTTTGTGCAACAGGGTAGTTTAAACAAGGGAATCCACTGCCCAAATCACCGACCACTTGAGATTTGACCAAGAAAAGACTCCTAAGGAAAAAAGCCCCTAAACCAAACTAAAGATTTAGGTCTTTTTCTGGGAACCAGCTGCATACACAAGGTTTTTAGAGTGGGCTGAAACACAGTTGCATTCATCTGTGTGCTGCCAGAGGAATGTTCCTGCACATCCACCGTGAGCTGGGAGCCATGAGGATCGCGCGGCGGCAGCACGGTGCTGCGGAGAGACTCCTTGTGCACCTCCCCCTGCTCCGGCTGGCAGAGGCAAATGGACCTTTGTCATAACTTAGCTTTCTAGGGCAGTTAATTAGTATATATTATGCAAATTCTATTTAAACTGGGTCTCGCTGGAAACACAGTATCTTCCCCACAGGACACAAGTGGCTCAACCTGTCCCTGTTCTCACGTGCTGCATCTGAGCCTTAAGAAACCATCTTATCTCCAGAAGTAAGCAGGGAACTGCTGTCAGGAGAGACCTTTGCTATTAACTGTAGCTGTTGGTAACACCCCGATGGCAATTCGGCAAGTCCAGAGGAGCACAATCATATATTCCTGTATGCAGACCACAAAGATCCCCTATGCCCCTCCCAGAGTTGGTGATTTTACAAATCCACCATGAGAAAATAAACCAAATTTTCCTCTGGCTGTTGCTTATGTTTTGCTTGTTTGGATTAAAAATGAGCATGCCAACTACTAATTATGCCATCCTTTAACAAGAAAATTTATATTAGTCAATATTCAACTTCACACTGACACACACACATCTGGAGTCCTTGGGAAGAGCAGGAAGGAAAGTAGAACTCTATTCCCTAAGGGCTAAGATAAGGTTTTACAGGCTATGACTCTTTCAAGAGGTCACATCATGTCAAATTGCTGCCCAGGAAAGCAAGTAAAAGAGAGAAGCAATGCTAAAAGTCAGACATGGCGTACAGCTACCTGGTTGGCCAAGCTGACAGGAAGCCTCCTGAGAAGTTATTACCTCGTGTTTTCAGTTGGGTTGTTTTGTGACTGTTTCCTGAAGAAAAGAGGATAGAAAAAAAATGGGGCTTACAAGAACTAAAACTTTCTGCATTTATAGGCAGTGGGCTGTTACTGTCAGCAGGAGTTGGGTAGGTCTAAAGAGCAGCCACGGACAGAGTAACACTACACAGTCTTCCTTTCTGTCATCAGCCAAAAAAAAGATTTTCATGTTGACAAGCGCTTAACAAACTAACACAGGTGCATCAAGAGAGCCATGAAAAATGACTTGGTAGTCAGTGTCTTTCACAGGGATTATTTCAGTGAATTATTTCACAAATTGATCCTGTGTTCCACAAGTTTAACTAAATATCAGCCTCTGAATAGCTCAGAGGAGTAGTTTTCTACTGTGAGGGTGGCTGTGAGTTGTTTCCTCAGAGGAGTCACTCTTTGGCGTTACAATCCACGAATGCCAAAAAAATAGCAAATGGCAACATTATAGAACAAGCACGTAGAGTGGCAAGACATCTTTTTTGCACACACATAACTTCAATTTACTTGCCTGAAAATATAAATATTTTCAAAGGACGTTCCTTCCTGTAACTTCATAAGGACCATTATAACAAAACTCTATACAGAGACCTGGAGGAGCTGGACTAAGTCTCTGCAAAGCAGTGAGAGAACACATGCATCTTCCCAGCCCCATCGCTGCTGAGACCCTATTCACCAGCACAGCCTTTTCACCAGTCCTGTTCAACTGAGTGCTTGAAACAGTAGCAAGTGGGGTACAATAGCTACAAGTTGCTTCTTCCCCCTGTAGCTCGCTTCCCTCCCTGCTGCTGCTGGACATCCTGCATTTGCAGGATTCCCACCCTTACAGTCTCAAAGCCCACGTTCCTCACCAGCAACGTGAAGGATGTACCTCATGCTGCATTTCCCCCACAGCAGGGAGATCAGGGGGTCCCACAGGCTTTAAGGAAGCCTCTGGGGAGACCTATAGCTGCAGGATGGAACTGCAAGATCCTGCACAGGGTGATGGAACACCCAACCCCACAGGGGGAAGGACCTGACTCTGAGTCACCCCTGCACTCCCCACCACCACAACATGCAGCGTTCCCTCCCATCCTGTGTCCGCCCATCCTAGGACAACACAGTGACAGGCTGGGAGGGAATAGCAAGATGTCATCTCATCTCTTTGGCTGGGAGACATCAGAAGAGGTCATCTCATCTTTCTGGCTGGGAGGGGTCGCAAGAGGTCATATTGCTTTTCTGCTTGCCCAGGGCGGGACGCTGATGACGGTCCCAGCAGGTGCTTGTCCAACCAGTTCCTAAAAACCTCTGCCACACCCCCAGGCATTTTATCCCACGGCATCTCCAATCTAGTGCAGCAGTCCCACTACTTCTTGCTCTATCCTCTGCAAACTTAGAAACCAGATTATCTATTTTCTTTTGCTCTTGGTGTTTGAATGAAGACTTATGTTCCCCACCCCTTCAGAAAACCCTGAACAATCTCAAGACATTTCACCTTCCCAAAGATTTTTCCCTGTGGCTATTGCTCTCACAACCAAATGGCCAGGGATTTTGTTCCTGAAGAATTTCAGACTTCTACTGTGTACCTAATTTTTGTTTTTATCTTAGTGCAAGTGTCTTCACATAGCCTTGTCTTGTTGCTGTTGAGAGCTGATCTAGGGAGCACAGGAGCCTTCCCTGAGCTCCTCTGGCAGAGCATGACAGTGTTTCTACCAGAAACCAGATTTCAGGGACAAAACTCTTACTGCCTTCAAAGGAGCCAGTGCTTCCCATGACACCCAAACTGCAACAGTCCCAAGGGATTACCAGCTCCCACTCCTGTGGACATTAGGAGTCAGTGCAGACCAGCTCCTCCTCTCTTCCAGCAGCCACACACCCTTGGGATGAGGCTGAGCCAATGCAAAACCAAAACTGTACTCTCGCTCCCTGGGAAAGGAGGCGGCACTTCCCCAGAAAGAGCAGCACTTTACTCTTCACAAGACATGAATGTACACTTTTGCATCCACAGTAGAAAAGCTCCACAGGCACAACTGACATAAAAAAGGCTAATTGAGGAGTATCTGTGAAAATATTGAGTAGTCTTGATAATGACAACAAAGAAACTTAAAAAAAAAAAAAAAGCCATAAATAGCAAGAGGCAGAAGGGACTCTGGCTCAAGGGAGTTAAAACAAGTCAAAATGAAAGCCCCAGGGTCACACTGTCTTAATTCCTCAATTCTTCACAGGAAATAAATTTATGATAATATTTTCCTGAAGACAATTCATAATCCTGGACTTATTAAAAATCAATAGTCATCAGGCAGACTCCACTGCTATGCTGCCTCCTATATACTAATCAAATCCTTTAGTTGCATTCAGACAGAATAATTAGACACTCCAGAATGCGCGAGTGCCTCGTTATAGCTTTCTCCTGTGCCTTACAGTTCCCAGGGTGCTATAGTCTCATTTCTAGCCACATCTATCAGTCAGACAAACCTCCAGAGCACAGTATTATTTCCCCTGCAACAATTATAATCTCATCCAGGGTATCTTGGTTAAAAACAGACAGCTTTAAAAAAACACATTCTTATAAAAACAGAGCTTTTTTCTCCTTAATATTAAAAAAAAAATCTGCGTCCGAACCAAATATGAAATAACCTCATATAAACTTCACCTTCCAGGGAACTTAGAGCTTGAGTGTTTTGTTCTTGTGGAGGTACTGCATGGGGAAAAACAGCTGATTATACCACAGACATCTGATACTCTTAACATAAAATGCTCTGTGTACTAAACAAAACCCGGTAGTTTCACTTTCTCTAGTAGGAGTAAACAGTTTTCCCTCCTGGTCATCTGCCTGCCTGGACTCAGCCACACAAACAGGACATTAAAAAGTACAGTGCAGTTTTTAATCTTGATTTCTTATATATTTAACAAACATTGGCCAGTCTACTTATAAGCTTCCGCAGAGGTGCGTCAAGACCATATTATTTAAACAGAAAATTAATAGATTGAAGCAACTTTATATTCCACCAGTAACCCTAAATTGCAGTAGCCATAGAATGACAACAAACTGAAGATTATAAGGATGAGCTAAGGCTTAATTTGCTCACCACATGTCTGGTAGCAAATTGCTAATAATACTTGTAGTCTCCAACCTTATAATGGCTGTACAGAGATATCATTACATCCAGATTGTTTTTTTCTTTTTCTTTATATATACTGCCAACAGTGTAATGGAATAAATTACCAGCTATGGATTCTTCAAATGCCCATGACTTTCAATCATTCCTCCCCCCTTTTTTTTAAATAATTTCCTTTTTTTTTTAAATCCTGAAAAGTCCTAAATAGCTATCTATGTACAACTGTACAAATATTATTCCACTTCTTGCATTCTCCAAGTATTCTATATTGATTTTAACATGATCATGTTTGAAAGATTTGAAAACATTTGTCCTGAGTATTCAGAAAAATATAGTGCTTATTATAACCTACTTTGACCTACTACTCTCTTACCAGCAAGACACATCCCTGATTAATACCTAAACCTAGCTAACTCTCAGGGTGGCTTTCTTCAGTCACGGCTAACCTTGTAAACATTATGCTAACAGTGCTGGCTGATTCACTTCTCCCTTCTCTCTTCCAACACAATCTTTGTTCCACCACCTCTGCTAGCTTCAGTTTCAAAGGCAAGTCAATTTTAAAATTTCATTCTCAGTGAAGTGAAATATGTACTGTGGAAGCTATCACGGGTTTTCTTCTTTCCAGGTAGAAGTATAAATAAACCTAGCCTTAGAGATGTGAACTCCACTGCTGCAATATTCCAAGAAGACACTATTGCCTAAAGAAATGTTGAAAAGCAAGTTTTATTAAGTGTGTTGAATCAGGAAAAAAGCCACCAATGCACCTCCTGCAAGGAAGGACAAGACTACAGCCAAAGAAATGATTTTGTTGTCAGAACCAGGAAAAACTACTCCAAGGATGCGTCCAGACCTCCCTTGCAGTGTAGGGACAAGTCTGGCTTTCTTAGGATCAGGGGTTCTCTTCTCTAGGTGTAATGACTGTTTTTATGTCTGCCATCTAAGGGGAAAAGTCCCAAAATAAGCATGTCTTATAAGCAGTCAAAAGAAAACAGCAACACTACCAGAAGTAAAATACATAAGCTGCATTGCTATTCCATTTGTTTTATCCAGCCAGTTCTCCCAAGGCACCTCAGCCTCAGAAGAGTGTTTTTTCTTTCTGCTCTTTTCTTCCCAATTTTTTTCAAACTTTCCATGCCTGGCCCTCCAGTAACAATTAAGGCAATTAAAAGTTAGCTAGAGACAGAGAGTAATACAATCCATTTGATTTCGCTCCCAAGAAACACACATACAACAAGAGGAGAGGGAAGGGGGAAGCTGCAGACAGAAATAATGGAAAATGTAAAGAGAGGACAAGACAGTCCTTTGATCAGCACATGCAGCTTTTCTGTCTGCAAGCTGGAGACCACCCAGCCACAAAACCTTACAGTGCTGACCTGTCACTCCTATACCAATCCTGCAATTATTCTTCTTTTTTTGTTTTTTTCAGTCTAGACTGTGCTTAAAAAGGTGCCCAGGCATTTCTTAAAGTCATCAAGTAGCAGCAATGGTCTCCAAGGGCCCTTGCTATGAAAGACATATATTATTCTCCCTTTTAATTTGCTACTGTTTTGCTTATGTTCAGAGACATAGCAGACACCCAACTTCCAGGTCCCCAGCACCCAAGGTCAAGTTAAGGTGAGGTACATCTCTACTGCCGAGCCACTATTTCATGTGTTTTGCCTGGAAAAATGCTCCAATGTTGATAACAGGAAGTGTCCTGTTGTTTGATCTGCTCTGAAAGGTGCCATTATTTTATCATTTAGCAAATCTGCTCCCTCAGTATCAGTCTGCTGCATTTAAGTGGTTGAAGGGTCCTACTATAACCACAACAGGATGCAGACTCTGATAGAAGCAATTGATGGTAAAGCTTCAAAATCAATCGCAGAAGGAAGAGCTATAACAAACATGCTGCCAAAGGGGTTTTGCCTGCAGCCTACACTTTACATAGCAAAGGCTCGAAGAGCAGCAGCCCTCGACAAATGCAGCCATCAGATCAGTTCACACTCCTGAGTAGCAACTTATCTGATTTATCTTAAAAAATGTACATGGTGGCAAAAATTCATAAGTGGTAGTGTCTTAAGGAGTTTAAGAAGAGCATGTTTTCCACCAAACTGTTGAATGCGTGCTACTCAGTCTCTAGTCATACAATAGTGTTTTTACTGCCTATGTTCAGTAAGATGCTTTAACCCATGGTAGATAAAATAGTCCTAAAGAAGGGCACACAGATACTATTTAGCATTTCCTTGCTACTGTCATGATGGCCGTTGGTACACACCACTGCTCGTTTGCAATCTGGAGCCTCCTATACTCTTCAAACTTAAGCAGCTGAGAACAAGGAACAAAATTCAACCCATGTCCATGCAAAGCCTTAAGCTGCAGCAGCCATGAGCAGCAGGGGGGCCCTCTGCGTCTGTCACAGCACCAGATCAATCAAAAGCAAAGGTGTCAAAGCACATCTTC
>NW_008825080.1:1118302-1129200 GCF_000699105.1 Pygoscelis adeliae
GAAAGTGAGGTAATATCAGCACAGAAAGAGATCCCCTTCCAAAGAGCTTTGGCAATTAGCCAGTGACTTGCTAGCTCAGCGGAGAGGAGCACTTAACTGGAGAGCAGTAGGGCAGTGCAAGGCCATGCTGATGGCCCATAGCCCCCAGCAGAGGGGATGCCAAGACTCAGTCTTCCTGTGCCTTGACAGAGAAAAAAATGACAACTACTTTGGTGAAGAAAACCACACCAGCATGAAATGAGCTGTTTGAGCAAATCCTGTTGAAGTCCTGCCCTGCGTTTGATGTGCTTTGCAGCAGGACATTCTCTTCTAGGTATGCCCTTGCTAGTGGGGAGGGAGCGGGTTGCTCCACTCCTCTTTCATCACTTCTGGCGCGAAGTTGTCTGCACACCCAGCAGGCACTCTCCTCTCTTTGAGGAGCTGGCTTCACACCATGGGCTGACCATAGAGCAGAAGCAACATGCACACCTTGCCTTTCAACCTCAAGTCTAACAATGCACCAAGGCTTCACTTCTCTGCCTCTCCACCAGCTTGGCTTCTGAGCAAAGCTGGGAAGCCAAACACCAAGTGCAGCTCAGCAATGGTCATGCCAAAACATTGGGCAGCTTTAGGACTGAAATGAGAACAACATGCAGAAAGCAACACTGCAGCAAGCTGGCATTTCTGCTGCCATTTCGAGACCTTTCACGGTGCTGCACTGACACTCAGTGACACTGCTCAGTCCAGCCAGAAGCTATGGGCCCAAACCAGGAACCACTGGATAAACATGGCCCCTCCTTTACAGTGGTCAGATGATCGTAACGCTGGTAGGCTTTAAGTCTGTGAAGCTGCGATGTTATTCTGCCTTCCCAGAGAGCGCTTACACCTACTGCTGAATGAATTATCTTTTAACTGTGTGGAATACAAAACTACAGGAAATTTCTTCTCAGGGAACAGTACTTTGTCATGGAGGGAGGATCACTGTTCTGTACACAAAACCACTCTGTGCCACACATGTCACAACAAGCAGTTTTGCAGTGACTTCGTATTTAGACCCTGCAGAGTCTCTTCCCAGACATAAACTGTCCTTCCACACATGCCACTTCACAAAAGATCCTGCTGCAGTGACAATTTGCTAAGAAAGTAAAAACATGCTACAAATTAAAGGGATGTGTAGTTTTCTCTGACTAGGTAAAAAGCAGTCAAAGTAGATATCCTTTATAGGCACATGAACTGTGTAGGCAAAACTGTTCCTCCAGTAATACACTGAAGAGAGGAAAAGAAACCACAAGAGCTGGAGATTTCAAAATAAGAGTGTGAAACAGAACTGACATCATGCAGCCCTTCGACTATCTTTTCTGCAAGAGAGTGGAGGCAATCCATTCTCCCAGCAAAATTCCCCCTAAGTATTCGCATCTTGGCTTTCCTGTTGGACTTTTCCCCTGTAACCTCAGTTTAAATTTATTCTTCATTGCCACTCTAAATATATTGGCTCATGAGGTTTCCATACTAAAAATCTCCCTGAGCCGGTGCCCATTCAGAGTTCTGGGTACCACTGACACACATCTGTGAATACAACAGAAGTTTACAAATACGAAATAGAAAGAAAGCAGTACTCCACCTCCACCTTCACACTTCAGTTGTGCATATTAAATTAACTTGTTAGAGGCAGCTGTATTTCAGTGGCAAATGAAATAAGTCACAAGTTGTAAACCGCAGCCTTGGAGTTTGCTCAGCTCTAAGCAACTGAGAAAAGCAACAGAGAGGAGACATGGGTTTGTGTTTGGAGAAGCACACAGGGCAGCCAGGCTCAAGGATCCCTTTTAGTAGCTAGATATTGGAACAGACGTTTCAGAAGCTGCCCAGGAAGGTTTTTGCTAAGGACACCGAGCAGTTGCACTCATCATTGGCCTCCAGTCTTTGTCCACAGCAGAGGATCCATCCAGCATATGACTCCCAACACCACCGCCAGACCACACACCACATCAGCCTACAATTTTAAAGCCATTGATCCCTATTTTAATATATCCCTGAAGTTTAGTCTAAGCAATCTGTCAAAAGCTTTATGTCAGCTATTTAGCGGCTCCCACTGTCGCAGGCAGCCTATGTGGCAGATCATGCCCCGTCAGCCCTCCTGGAGCTGTGCTACTGAGACTCTGGGGAAGGAGAAAGGTTATGAAACAGGAATTATGAAGAGCCCTGTGGATTCATTGAAACCAAAACCAGAAACATGGCTCTTACAAGAGCTGCCTCACAACCTACGTACCATTTGGACAGGTAAGCATTACTCCAGCTTTACTTACTTGGGAGGCCTTGTGTTAGTATAGTGTTCAGTACACTGTAATTTCATTGACAGACTAGCTAGCACAGAACATGAAGAGGGGATCAAGCAGAGTAACTGGCTCTACAGCTGGAGGGACTTTCAGCTAGCCTACTCCAAAAACAGATTTTATCTTAAGTTTAAAGAAAAATGAAGCAGAGCTCCACATGAGAAAGCAAATTTTTTTTGTCTGACAGAGCAATGCTTATAAGGAAAAGGTAGTCTCCTGCTCAGTCACAGCCTTAGGGCATGTCCATCTACTCCAACAAGTGCAGACAGATCTGTATGCCTCTGTACTGTTTACTGGAAAGACAAACATAAGCCATCCCCAGTAACCAAAATGCAGCACAGTGCATTAGAAAACAACCCCATGGAGCAACTTGCTGGATCAGTTGCAATGCTATGCCAGTATGGCAGAAAGCTTTCAAACCAGAGCTGGTGTAATGCTCGACTGTTTGTGCAGATGCAATCTTGGACACCTCAGGAAAGAGCATCCTGTAGGTTGATTGCATTACCTGTGTCATTTTAGCTACCAGCTGCAGTTTTCTGAGACCCAGGCAGCTGTGAGTCCACAGGCTGGAATAGGGGTCCAAGCAGAGCCCTGGGCTCTGTTTGCAGCCAAGGTCCTGAAACAACTGTCATCTTTCTTGTTCTCAGGTGCCAGACAGTATGTGTGACACACAATACATACTACGGCCACACGGTAGAGAATTAAAAACTCTCTTCACTGTCACTTTTTTCTTCCTTCTTTGTGATTAAATGTATTTATACACACATCCCCACATACACTCAAAGCTATCACCTCACCTACTCTATATTTTACTATTCAGCTCTCAGAAATCCCCACCGGGACCCTGTGAACCATAGCAGGGTGGCAAGTAGTTTAACACATCAAACCAAAGTCACTTCAGTTGCAATGGATTTTTCTAAAAAAACATTCAAGGCTCATAAAGATTATCCAGGCTGTCAACGCATTGCTACCAAGCACTGAGCACAAGAACTGAAAGGGCTGCAGCCCCGTCATTTCAAACTGCTGATAAGAGTTAAGTGGTTTGCAGAGGGCTGTGCTTGACTCATTTCTTTCTGTTTCGATGTACATTACTCAGACAAAGGCCTTATTTTAGCTGTGACCCAGAAGAAGAGAGAACAAGGCTCAGCCTCAGTGGAATTCAGATGAATGAAGCTCTCGGTAAAGCATTGCGGTAGCAGTGATATCTTTTATTAGACTAAGTTGTACAGCTCAAAGAGTAGACAAGCTCCTTTTTGTATCTGAAACAGAAGTAGAAGATTGCAAATGCAAGTACAAGCTGAGAGCAAACTATCATGGTTTTATTAGATAGGTATCAATTTGATCATCTTTGAAAGTAAAGGTAGCTTTACCTTACTGGAGCAGGGGGAGGGAGGCAGGTGGTAAGGCAGTTATCTCAGTATCACAAACTTACAAAAAGACTCAAGGAAAAGACAGCGTTTTCCAGAGGATACAGCATTAGCTAACTTTCAGACAGCAGAGCCTTACTTCAGCAAGTTTTCTCCTCTGTGCTCATTGCCACCCTCATCCCGTCTTAATTTGTGCTGCTCACTGTTTAAAGCAGGACTGTGCTGGGCCCTGAGCAACGCAGAGCACAACCACAGGCCTTCAACAGTGATGGGGCACCAGCCCAGTCCCATGTGTGCTTTTACTTAATACCATAAGCAAGAGGACAGAGTAGTTTCTTGGGCAGTGTAACAACTGTGCTGGGTTAAAACATCAACTTTCTCCACCAGAAAAGGCAGTATCCTAGATATTACATTATTTCATTGAGAGTGACCCTCCAACAAGCAGGAGCAGACCTGTTTCCTGACTGCGTGACTTGGCTGGAAGTTGGTGTGATGCAATGATGGTTGCCTACGGCTCTCCCTCTCAGTCCCTACTCTTCGATTCTAGTCACAGAGAGGTGGAGACAGGCAAACAGGTATGCGTTCCTAATGCTGCATCTGTACAATATTTGACCCTTAGGAATGGTGAAACAGAGCTACAAGAAGCAGCAAGTAGTTGGTGGGTCTTTTCCTGCCCAGTGTAACACCAGTCAAGTTGACATTTCATTACTGCTCCAGCAAAGAGAGATTAACAAGGAAAGGCTGCAGTGCTATTCCACAGGCAGCACAAGCCTCTCTAAGACGGTGCTGTCTCCGGAGAGGGTGATGTACCCTTAGCCCTTGCTCCTTTGTTGGCTGAGTTGACCAAGGGCTAGAAAGGAGTGTTCAGCTCCATCAGGAGCTGGTCTAGTTAAACTCACAGTCCCAAAAGCTCTGCTGCCACCACTAGGGGTGAGCTTTCTCAGCTGCGCTCAGTCATAAGTCAGCCTACTACTATCAGAAGAATTTACTTTAAAACCTAGGTGCACCACAAGGGTTTTTTTTCCAATATTTTGAAGTTCACATATACACACAGACCTCTCACTATTCCTAAAGCTATCACACAGGGGACACTTCTTCCACCCCAATGACGATCTGCCTCCCTACAACACTCCTGTGGAAAGATAAAGAGATGTTACATGTTCACAAACAATTTTTTGAGAGGGGAAAGTAGTTCAGCAAGGAGTATGCCTGGACATGCAGGCAGGATTACAGCCTGCTTCCCAGGGCAGGTAGAGATGGCGACAAGTGCTTACAAACAGACAGGGAGACAGTGAAAACCTCTTGCCCCCTCAGAGCACACATGTGTTACATCCAGCACGGTGCACCGCACTGCTTCGCCCAAGGCTCGTGCTGCAGAGCTGGTACCCACAAGGGCATCCCAGGGACAGCAGTACTCACTGTCCTCATGCCACATGGCTCCATATCAGACACAGAGCTGAAGCATGCTTTCAAATGTCTGGGTTTTGTTCGTATTCATCGGCCTCATACTGGCACAGTCCTGTGGGAAGAAACATTTCTTGTTGCTCTCTGACAAAATGACCTTGTGCTTGTCAGTGCAAAGTAAGTCCATGCAGCAGAAAGCAGCACTGTGCAAAAATACTCAGGCAAGCTTTGATAGAGCTCAGGTATTAAAAGTAGGCTAAATCAGCCCAAAAGCATCATGCTAACATGTCTGACTGGATTCAACCACCTAACTGGCCCTTTCAAACCTGGGCTCTCCTCTCTGCATAACACCATATTGCACCAGGACAATTTAACCTCCATGAAAGGAGAGAGCGGTCATCACAAACGGGGCTCGAGAGGGTGGAGAAAGCACAGACAGTAATGCTGCGAAGTGAGGGCCCCAAGGAGGGGGCACACACACTCCCTTACACACATGCACACACACACTGCCAAGATCAGCAGCCTGCATGTTTCCCCCTGAGCTTCTTCAGGCAGAGAGGTGCCTGCAACAACGGCCCTTGGAGATGCAGAGGGTTGGCTGCTCACATGTGGTTATCATACGAAGCTTCATTTTTTTTGGTAAATAGAAAGAAATTTGAATCCTATGTGAAAACTGTAGCCAGGTCATGTCTGCCCTCCAGCCCCTGCAGCCCTGACTCAGAGTAGGGGGGTTCAGGAAGCTGCAGAGGACAGCCCCAGGCACCCCCACAGGTTCTGCCCACTGGGTAGGCAAGAGGCCACTTCTCCCCTCACCCCCGTATATCAACACAAAGAAACTGAAATATTTCATAAGAGGGGTAAGTACACACGTGGTGGAAAGCACCTCTGAACCATTTCAGCTTGCAATCTAATGCCTGTCTGGAGTGAAAGAAATACAGCTGACAGCTACTCAAGCAAGATGGACTGGCAGTTGCCTAAGGTCATGCAGGCACACTTGGCTTCCCATAGATTTTTTTTTAAAAAAAGATTACGCTTCATTGATTATTTGCTTTTTATTGGTGATTTGCTTGAGGGTTTTTTCTTTTTATTGTCATTTTTCGAGTCTATAGGTCAAAACCAAGAAGAGTCATCAAGCATGAGTGAACTCAGACAGCATAAGATAAAAAAAAGACAAACCAAGGTCTTTGACCCACGTACAGTAATGATCAACAGAGAGCAGTGTGCCCTGTATTGTTCACCGTCTTTGCTGATCACAGCCATAACGACCAGCATTATACAGTCAAGAAGGGTCCAGCTTTGTTAAATGACAAAGCACGTTGCAAAGTACTGGCAAGGTACATGCTTTAAATAAAAACCAAAAAAAAATCCAACAAAAAAAACCCCACAAAAACCAAAAAGAAGACCAGGAACCATGATCTTTTTAACCATTTATCTAGAAGAAAAGACATCTGCCTCCCACATATGTACAGTAAATTTTTAGGATGCTGCTCGGAGGAGAGGTTTCATTTTCCACCTGGTCCAGATTTCTTATGAAAATGGATATTTTCCTGCATCAATATTTCCCAGCCCACTCTATATTTCCACCGGGCGTGGAAACTCCATTCTACAAAGCATCAACAAATTTGCTTCTGTAATTCCCCAAGGCTCATTAAAAGGATGATGGAACTTGGAAATAAGCAAGAGCTAATATCAACTTTTTCTAAAAGATAGCAATGACTAGTGTAAAAACATTATCCAGAACTAGGGAAGTGATTGTGCCCCTGTACTCGGCACTGGTGAGGCCACACCTCGAATACTGTGTTCAGTTTTGGGCCCCTCACTACAAGAAGAACGTCGAGGTGTTAGAGCATGTCCAGAGAAGAGCAACGAAGCTGGTGAAGGGTCTGGAGAACAAGTCTTATGAGGAGCGGCTGAGGGAACCGGGGTTGTTTAGCCTGGAGAAAAGGAGGCTGAGGGGAGACCTTATCGTGCTCTACAACATAGGACAAGAGAAAACATCCTCAAGTTACGCCAGGGGAGGTTTAGATTGGGTATTAGGAAAAATTTCTTCACTAAAGAATCATTTAAGCATTGGACCAGGCTGCCCAGGGAAGTGGTTGAGTCACTATCCCTGGAAGTATTTAAAAGACGTGTAGATGTGGCACTTAGGGACATGGTTTAGTGGTGGACTTGGCAGCACTAGGTTAACTATTGGACTTAATAATCTTAAGGGTCTTTTCCAACCTAAATGATTCTATGATTCTAACTGCAATCATCAGTGCAAGCAAACAGGCAATGCTGTCACATATTCTCAACTATTGTAAGTGCTCATTCATTTTTTTAACAAAACTTAGTCAAATGGGAATGGACTGTCATCCAGGCTAGTTACAAAGCCTAGAAAATTTCTGACTCAGAAATCTTTTTCTTTATTCAGAGAGAGTAAAGACTAGGGCACACACCAACATCCACCTGACTGATTCAGAGATCTGTGGAGTTGAAGTGATGCACAGCTACAGCTGTAGACCATTGTATGCATCACCATAAGGCAGCCAAGGATGCTTTGCAGGGAATCTGTGATACAGTTTATGCATGGTTCTGTAGTTATTCCCAGCTGTCATCTGAATCATGCTACCTCTTAACATGAGATGATTAACCCCAGTGCACCTCACTATGAAAGAACCTGAGTTTGAGGAGAACACGACTACAGTTTGGATGATAAACAAGCTGAGGTCCTATGAGACAACAGATTGTCTCTGAGTTTGACAGGAGACTTCTATGTTTGATTGATTTACCTTCCAAAAAAGACAGGAAATTCTTTTAAGGCACTGTGGGGTTATTTATCCAAAGACTGCTACAGGGAAATTGTATGATTCATGTACTGCAACCAGTAGCAAAGCTTCAGCAGTTGGTTGAATGGGATTTATCAACAAAATTCAAATATATTCCACAGGTAAAAATGCACTGCTATTACAAGATAATGTCTAAAGTGTTATGCCAAAATACTGAATCTGCTAATTTAATAGGATGCTGGGTTCTAAGGAATAACTAATAATTATTCTGTCCAAGTGGCGGAAGGATTTGATGAGACCTGGCATGATATGACCAAAACAGTCACAAAAGCCAATACAATTCCCTCTGAGTTGTCTTTTCTGCTAAGGACATTTAATTCCACTAATATCTTTAAGCAGTTGCTGAAAACAACAAAACTGCATCTTTGAACATATATAACACAAAACTAGGATCAGGAAATTCAAGTTAACTTGAGACAAAGTAGTAGTTGCACAGACTTACCGAGTCACCCTGCTGATATAATTAATAATTTTGCCAGAGTTGAAAGCTGGCAAAAGCTATCTTTCTGAGCAGAGCTGTAACAAATGCTTGGAATGGGCAACTGCATTTAGTGCTGGGACCGGGACTTCAGGGCAGGCCAGTACTTTCCAAAATCAGCTCAGAGGAACAATGTCTCCTTCAACAAGGGTAAAAGCAGAAATGACAAAGGAAAAAAAAACAAACCAAAACAAAACAAAAAAAACCCAAGCCCAAAACAAACTGTCCTCAGGTGCTCTGGGAAGGGTCATCATTTATACGTCCTCAAGGAACACGTCCTCAAGGAATCTGCTTTACAGCTGGTAAAGCTCATTATTTGTTGTGAAACAGTGTGCAGTCTGCCTCCAGCCCAGGAAACCATAAAAACTTACTCCATTGAAGTCATACATGAAGACAGCCTCAAAGGAAATAAAAAAAATAAACAGCTTGCAGGAGAGATCACAAAGGAAAAGTGGATTGGACCAATACAGTACTTTCTTTTAGCATTTTATGAACTGTTGCTATAAAAGTGTCTTGGAGTGCCCTGAGGAGAAACTGGCATCAGAAGTCCCTCAACAAATCTGAAGATTTCCAGTTCTAGTAAAAAGAAAAATAAGGGGTAAATCTATTCACTGTATTTCTTTGAAACCCTCTTTTTTTCCTCCAGGTAAGCTATGGAAAATATCTTCTCTCATCTTTGAGAATTTCCCCTAGTTCTCAACATTCCACCTCTTCCACCCTAGAACAGAGCTCTGTAGTTTCCTAGTAGATTCCAGCTCTTCTTTCAATCCAAGAAAAGGAGTCTACTAGAACAAGTCTAATTTAAAGATTTTGAAGCACCATAGAATTACCCCTGCTTAGTGAATTTCTCATTTCCCCAAAAAAAGGCTTTTAAATATGATGAAAGCAAAGAATAACTAAGTTTTGCCCCATTCCACCTCCCTCATTTTGCAGCATCATACAATTCAGGCAGCATTTTTTATCCCCTGTTATTTCAGAGAAGCCAGTACCCACAATTTAGAAGGACTTAAGACATGTCTATGACTCTAAACATAGGTGGGAAACAAACTTTTAGTTCAGTTCTGTCCTCTTTTATGGACAAAGGCAGTGACCTCCAAGAAGCCCAAAACTGCAAATGTGTCATCATCTGAATGTGTAATTAGATGTATATGTAACATAATTACTTTATTAACATAAGTATTTTCTTCTGTGACTAGCTCTGGTTAAGTGAACCTGGCTTCCTCTAGCTTTAAAAGATGAAGGGGAAGGGCACTCTCAGGAGAAAGTTTTCTTTCTAACCTGTCCATTAAAAATCTCCAAAATACCTGCCTGAGACATTTTGCCTGAGCCTGCAGCCCACGCTGTTGATAGGAGCATTAAAAGAGAGCAGCAACCCTCAGAGGCCCCACAGGAGAACGAATTTCATCAAGCTTGTGGTACAACATGAAAACACAGGAAACAACACCGGTCTCTGCCCGCACTGCCACCTTCCTCTGCCATAAACCCCAGGGCAGGTCCAGCCCACGGTGCAGAGTGTGGTGTGGTGCCCCATGGCCATGGCCAGCCATGGCACGTACAGGCAGTGCCTCACAGAGCTGCCATCTTGCGTCGGGCAGTGGGGCTGGAGCACTGAGCAGGTGCAGTGCCAGAGAGACCTCCCTTGTAGCCGTCCTCCCCCAGACGTGCCAGGAGTCATCCCCCCACACCACACTGCCGCTTGCTCCACTCTCCTTCTCCAGGAGCTGTGCAGTCAACACCATCACCCCACTCATCATTCAGCCATCTGTGTGCAGGACCTCTGAACCACGTAACTACTCCACTGAGCCCAAAGCAGCCTCCACATGTGCGGCTTAGCTGGACAAAGCAGTGTGCTAGGATTCTTGTAAATAATATGAACTTATTTACAATATTGGGACTATCCCCCGTGCCAGGGCAGATGGAGTACTTTAGCAACCATTGATGCTGGGAGCAGATTAAACCCACTAAAGAGCAGCGCTGCAAGATTGTGGTTTCTAATCACAGAGCCAAGACCAGGACCAGCCCATGTGTCCCAGAGGTGTTTCTTTATGTCCACAGCACTGACTCACCTGTCACTTACCACTTCATACACAGGTGGATACAGACATGGACAATCATCCCTCAGATGGGAGGGATCCCTGCCACAGGCAGTGACCAGCCTGGCCCAGCCTGCTGAGCAAGCTGTCCTTGGGCTGTCCTGGAAGAGGTTGTGGATGTCCCCCATGAAAGGCAGAGAGCAGGAGCGGTCCTGGAGAGGGGAGAGGGAGGGAGAGAAAGATAAATCATTAGTGAATGCAGGGATAATGAGCAGTTCTATACTGTTCTATTCTCCTCGTTGCATTAGTTATTTGTGGGCAATATTACAATGCAAAGAAAGTCAGAATCATAGAATCATAGAATCATTAAGGTTGGAAGAGACCTCCAAGATCATCGAGTCCAACCATCAACCCAACACCACCATGCCCACTAAACCATGTCCCTAAGCACCTCATCTACACGTCTTTTAAATACTTCC
>NW_008825080.1:1129419-1139484 GCF_000699105.1 Pygoscelis adeliae
TCCCCTGAGCCTCCTTTTCTCCAGGCTAAACAACCCCAGTTCCCTCAGCCGCTCCTCATAAGGCTTGTTCTCCAGACTCTTCACCAGCCTCGTTGCCCTTCTCTGGACACGCTCCAGCACCTCAACGTCCTTCTTGTAGTGAGGGGCCCAAAACTGAACACAGTACTCGAGGTGCGGCTTCACCAGTGCTGAGTACAGGGGGACAATCATTTCCCTCCTCCTGCTGGCCACACTATTTCTGATCCAGGCCAGGATGCCATTGGCCTTCTTGGCCGCCTGGGCACACTGCCGGCTCATGTTCAGCCGGTTGTCAACCAGCACCCCCAGGTCCTTTTCCGCCAGGCAGCTTTCCAGCCACTCTTCCCCAAGCCTGTAGCGCTGCATGGGGTTGTTGTGGCCGCAGTGCAGGACCCGGCACTTGGCCTTGTTGAATCTCATACAGTTGGCCTCGGCCCATCGATCCAGCCTGTCCAGGTCCCTCTGCAGAGCCTTCCTACCCTCGAGCAGATTAAACATGTCAGAAAAAGCATAATTCCCCAGACTTTGGTCCTTGTTCCATGCCTTTTCTAGAAAGCTCATCTTGCCTTGGCTGGTGGTAGTTTGCACTTGCCTGTCATCATCTATTGCTTAGTTAATCATCATTCTATCTACATTACTCCTGTTTTATTTTCCCTTCTGAAAGGGGGTTCCTGTAAGTTTTTCATACAGCAGTAACTCTAGCTGATCTTATCTTTTATCTTATTAAAAAAGAATCTATTAAGAAAAATCTGAAACTTGTACTTCTCAAGCATGCCAAGTCTTGAACAATCAGGAAGATATCATCATTCACTAGAACACAAGCATTCACGCTGCTATCACTGTCATCTCATGGTCCTGAGCGTGAAGAACTACAATTATCTTGACTTTGCACCTGAGGAGCCAAAACCCCAAAGTTCCAGTGGGACCATCTTTCTTAAATAATAGACTAATAAATGTCATCAGACCGCATTGCAGTGTTAGTTATCCAAAATAACAAGCAAACAAACCTACTCACTGTTCAAACACCTTTTTAATTAAAATTCCTCTGTGAAATTTACCACAGCTATAAACCAGAATAGTAATTAGTAGTGTGGCATAGACAGTTAGGACTTGGGTCATAATTAAAATAAATACTGCTTATTAATAAATAAATTGTCAACTAGCCAGGTTTTGATGTAATAATGTCTTAATTTTGACCATTTGTTTCTTGTTGAAAACAAAGAATCTGGACTTAAATGTAACATGGGCAAGAATACAAAGAAAAAAGGTTGCTGCTGGGTTTTCCCCTTTCCCTGAGATTGAAGAAAAATAACAAAAACTGAAATAGGTGATAGTAATTTTCCTGCCTCTCTCTCTCCACCTCCCCTTCAAGGCAAATGAACTACCACTAGCAATAGTCATCATGTGGCTCTGGGGTTTTTGTATGATGATACCAGGCTGTGTTTGCTTCAGTTGGGTTCAACAGAAACTCCTTTACAAAGACTCATCTGAAAAAGAAAGGGATGTGGAAAAGTCAGGTATTTCAAAAGAATTGAAATCTTACAAAGAAGCAAAATTATTTGCCTTACTTAAAGTGGAAGAAACTGCATGTGGGAACGACACAGTTCCACTTCTGCAATAACCTCAGAGCAAGGTTTCCTTAGCAAGGAACCCTTCCCCAATTTCCTCCTCTAGCTTAATGAATCCGTCCATGCTTTCTAGCTAACTCCTCCTTATGTGATGCAATGGTGGGTGCGAGTTGCATCCTAGGCTTCTCTGCCCAGACCCTCTGCATAGTTCTGGCATCAGGGCTGTGGAGTAAAGGCAGATATTTCATATTGCCTGGTGTTACACAACCCAAATGCTAACCCTTCTTTAAATCCAGCGACATTGCCAGTGCCTTTGTGACTGTGGCAAGCCCTAAACAGGGAGCTGGCAAACACAAAAGGCTTCAGCCAATCCGTGGTTTTCCATTCAACGAACTCACAACAGTGACACAGGATGGCTGAAGAGAAGGCAGTTTAAGCTTAGAAAAGCCTAGAAGCACATATACAAATGGACAGAAAAACTAACAGGGCCTTGGTCTGAACTGAAAAGCCCAAGCAATTAATGAAAACCATTTTTAAAAAAGAGCAACCCACTCAGTCACATTCAGTCACACCCACAGTGACACTCACAGTACCTTCGGGGTGAAGGTGGCAAATGGGCTCTCCAATCAGTCTGACAAGGAGGTACATCTCAGTTGGCTTGTTTGGTTTCAGTGTAACCTCACTAAATAATTTGAGAAATTTAGCCTTTCTTTTTTTTTTTTTTTTAATTATTCCTCCCCTTAGTTTTCTTTCAAGATGTAACACGGCATGGTGTTGGAGATACAGTGACAATCCACAAGACACCACACTGAAATCTGGGTGACCACAGCCCGAGACTTTGGGAAAGGCATTTTTGCTTAACTTCGGACTCAGTTTTGCATCAGTAATGGAGCAGCACCAGTCCCAGATTTCACTGGGCTGTGACAAGAATACAACCCTTTGAGCATCCAGACATCACACATGAGGACACGCATACATGGAGACCGATGGGTCGCTACATAAATCGAATGTGAGGCTACCCAGACCTCACAATAACCACTCCTGGGCATGACTGTGTTTTCCAGACACAGTTGTTTAACTTTAGACTGCAAGCTGACTGTTGGGTTTTTCATTTGGCCACTTCAACCTTCTGCAAGCCTGCCCTCACTGAAGGAGCACATGCATGAAGGAGACTAATGATGACAAACACACAGGTAGGCTGGGAAAGCTAAGGGTTAAAGGTTTGTGAGTTTTTATGTAAAACACATATCCCCTAAGAGATCAACTGAGGACTTGCACCAGCTGAGAAAGATGAGAGGTGCGGGTCTTCATTAGCTCCAATCTGAAGGAAACTGAAAGGTCTCCAGTAGGATTTGCTGTTCATTAAGGACACTCGGACACAGGCTGCCAATTTCAGTGAGACACTAATATTTGTAATGAAGAGCAAAAGTCCAAGGAGCAGTACACATAAAATTGCAGTAATTAGTCACAGAGTTTAAAGAGGAGGAGATGACCTGGGGAAAAAAAAAAGAAACAACAAACCAAAAAAAAACAGGCAATAATAAGTGAAGGCCTAAAACTGAAGAGTGTAAGAGTCATCTCAGGCCATTTTGGAGAGGCCACAGACAAACAAAAACTAATGTTGTGTAAGAAAACTGATAAATATTGGCAATAAACATAAAAGTAATTGTTCACATTAAGGTCTCCACAAAATAATGTTAATGCACTGGTAAAAGTGGTAGTCACTGGTTTTCTTCCAAAGATTTTGTAACTGACCCATTTTTCTTTTGCAAACAATCATGTGAAAGCTAGTTTATTAATTTACAATGCCCAGACTTTTTACGTAAGGAAACAGCATCCCAAGTTGGACTGCTAGGATACAAACAAAATATTTCAGTCTGCCAGGCAACGAAGGAAAAAAAAAAAGAGAGAAAAGAAAAGGCAAGGTTTAAACAACTACAAAGTTTTTTTTAAAGTAGGCTTGGCAAGGTTTGCATATATCAGCTGCAGTAAGATCTTGACCTGCCAGCCATGAAGTTGACTAGTGACTTCTTAGTGTTACCTTACTCCTGTTTTGGTCCCTATTCCCCAACATTAAGAAAAGGAAAGAAATAAGGCTAAAAAGACAAGCATAGTGAGAAAATTCAATTAATTTTCAGCAAACATTACAGACAATTCTTTGGGTTCAACGTCACTTACCCTCAAAACCGCTTAAGCACCCTGGTGATAATTTTTTTCATGACCATATGGGACTACATGAAAAAGGAGTCATAACCATATGAAAGAGGGAGTTCTAGTGCTTCCATGATTTGCAATTAGACTAAATGAAAATCTCATCTCCTTTTAGCTTTAACCCATCGATAGCACATATATTTTAAATGTTGAGTTTATTCCAGCCCATGGGCCTCTATTCCTAAAACACTTAGCTAGAAAGAGTTACTGATGCAGCATAAAAGGAGACACAGGTTTACCCTGAGTGGAAACTGAGATTCCACACACTGCTTAACAGGAGGAAAATCCTAGTGAAGCTTCTTCCCCCACAACCCTCTTCACTGCAATAGAAGGACTAGATTTGATTGAGCAAATACCACAATACGGACAGAATACAATTTTACCAACAGCAAAAGGCAATAACTTTATTTTGCTCTATTATTCTGCCTATGTATATGCATAACTGCCTGAAGTGGTTCAAAAATCAACCTCACACATAAAAACAGGCAACAGATGGCATCAGATGGAGATGGCAGAGGAAAGCACATTAAAGAAAAAACTGACTCCAGCAAATATGAAAAAAAAAAGTCATTTTTATGTCTACATATATGTATTTAGTTATCTAATTAGTAGTATCATGTGTCCTCATTTAGGAAAACTACCTTGGGTTCTCAGCTTGAATTTCTTGCCCTAAATTTTACTGGTAGAGTTATTCCACACTAATAAAAAGAGGTCCTTCTGCTGCAATGTTTTATAGACCCCGCAAACAGTCTGCTTCATTCATTACATCCTACTTCCATATGCATGTGCCCTGAACAGAAATCTGGATCGCGTTCTCAGTCAGCTCCCTTGCGGCTGTGACCATTGCTCTGTCCCTGGCTCCCTTCCTCTTGCTCCATCCTGTGTGAAGTGCAGCACAGTGCGCAGCACAGAGTAGAGATGATCACTCAGAGGTATCCTCTTCCATTTACCTTAGACATCAAGAAAATAAAGCAGGGAGAGTTGGTGGTTCCTTTCTCAGGAGGGGAGGAACTCCCTTATCATAGGGAGCATGGATGTAACCACATTTCTGCTGACTGCCTCTCTGATTTCTGGAGTGATATGTCTTATTTACCACAAAAGTTTGTATGCCAACCACTTCCCTGCTTGAGTAAATTCTGCCATAGTTTACCACACAAATACCTTAAGCATATTGCTTGTACTCTGAAATGATTATTGTTTTTACCAATTCACTTAGCTTGGAAACATAGGAATGAAGGATATTCATCTGGGCCCAGAAATGCTTCTATAGGTGTGGTCTTTGACACCTACAACTTCAGATTTTATATTTACTTTTTCTTCCTTTCCACATGCTAGAAATTTGATGTTGGGCAACTGTATCGTGAGTAAAAATGATAATTTTTCCCTAAAAATTGGGAAAAAACCTGCTATGTAAGAAAGGAGGAACGGATGGCTTAGAATATCTGGACCATTACTTTTCATTATTTGGCTATGACATTTAATTACAAAAGGCAAAAATAGAGGAGTGGGATGAGCAAAGTGAAGTTCAAACTTGAAGACAGAAAAGGATTACAGCCAATTTTTTAAACCGAGGGATCAGTCTCTTGTTAATAGAGGCACATGTCCAACAAAGGTCAATGCAGTTTATCATTTAAAAGTGCTTTTGTACTTCTTGGGATACCATGTTCCCTCTTATTAGCTTTTGCAAGTAATGCTTGTTTGCCTGAGGGAGGCATCATTCTTTTCCATCCTGGTAAATCACAATCAGGCATTGGTTATTTGTACCTCGAGGCCCCTTTCAAAATGTCATATACCCAGGGCATGAAAATGTTAGTAACAAAAATTTTGTGATACCAGTGTCCCCTTGGTATCACTGTCCGTCACTAACACACCAAGCCTGTCCTCCGCTCTCTTCCATAAAGAGGGAGAATTGTCTGTCAGACTCAAAATCTTAGCTATCAAGATGCAAAAGGTCTAGGCAATATCTAAAAGCCTATAGTTGACAGTTTTTTTTCTCAAGGACACATAGCTTTTCTAGCACAAACATTAAACACAGGACAAGGATGAACTTTCCCAGGAATTAGTCCAAGTGAGTGACTTGAACTTACCAGGTATTTAACAATCATCACAACCTTGTGATCTCTGCTCTAGGGTGAAGGCACATCTCTTTGATCTCCCCTTTTTCAGGTTCAGCACAGCATAGTGCACATTTCAGCTGCTCTCCATGGCACACTTTACCCTTGATGAAGCAATTACTGCAGACATGACTAGCAGATACTCAAGATCCTGTGCTCCTTACTGCTGTATAAAACCCTATACGAAACAAATATACTGTACATCACTTCAGAAATTAGGATAACCCATGCATTACTGCTAAAGCTCAAAAACCCTGCTCAGACTGAGGCAATGTTTATTCCCCAACGGGAAATGCAGCTGCAGCACCTGTAGCTGTACTCAAGCTATTGTCAGTGGAGTTAGCAGCAAAGACACATACCTACCTAAATTTCAATACTGTGTAATTTGCCAGGTTCCCTGGAGGATGTCTATAGCTTACAGTACAATTTTGTAGCTATTAATATCCAGGTTAGTTAAATTAAAGCTAGCTCAATGTACAACTGTACATGCTGCAATCACGCTTTCAATCACAGGACAGAAAATAACACAAACATCTAAAAAGCAGACTTAGCAACAAACCCCAAGATGTTTATGGACATGCCTGCTGGCACAGGCAAGCACAACTGGCTTCAGCATCGACCTGGAGGACAGCCAAGACCTGGCCACATACCATGTGAGGACAAGAGCACTGTACTGTAGCGCAGCTTCTCCCAGAGCCCCTCTGTGCTGCACCGCACAACGGAGGAGCTCACACCCGCCAGCACAGACACAGCCTCCAGTGCTCCTTGTTTCTGAACAAGACAGTTTTTTGTCAGTGCTGGAGCTACTCACTGCTCCCCAGGGTGCTGCAGGGAAATCACAGCCCACATTTCCCACGTGTGGCTGAAGAGGGTCCTGGCACAGGAATGCAGCTATTGTCTACAGGAGAAGGATATGAGTTGCTGCTTGGTTCAGAAACATTTGTTACAGCATTGATTTGTTTGGGCAAATTATGAAATCTCTCTTGTGTCTCAGTTTCCCCAACTATAAAATCTATGTATCTATCTGAAAGAAGCACAGTGTTAAGTCTAAGCAGCACTTCAGAGATTAAAATCTCTAGGTAGGTGCTTATTAAATATGAAGAACAAGTAAAAGTGCACACAGAACAATTATCATCATGTTATCATCACATCTATGCATTATTTTTGTGTGCCTTCTGTGGATTTTAATGTTTCTTTTTTCTTTTAAAAGCAGGTGCATAGAAATGCATTTTGGATTCAGCTGTTGCATGTAGACACTTAAAAGGGTTAAAGAGTAGGGATTTATTTGAATTAATCAGCAACAAAAGATTAATCTTTTCATGTCACTATATCTGGCAACTAAACCAGTTTAAGAGATTGCCAGTTTATTCTGCCCACTTGTCCCTGATCCCCAAGTTGGGTTTGTGCAATCAATTTGAGGTGTGTAGTGTAAGCACAGACAGTGAAACTGGCTAAGTTAAATTAAAAAAAGAAACAAAAAACCACACGTGCACACCCTTTCCTTTCCCAAAAAGGAAAAAGATGAGAAAGGTTAATCCAGATCAGCTCGCCAGCCTGGTTAATTGAGTGGCTTTGTAAACATGGTGGCATAGCTGGTGGCAGGGAAACACTGAGCTACATTCTAACTTACACTGGAGAAGCAGGCTGGGGAAACACACAATGGCAAAAGGCTCCTGGGCTGAGTACAAACCTGTCTGCTAATTTCGTAAATTTTTTTTCAATTTTAATTTTGATGAGACCCTCAGATGTATCTGTGCTGCATGGGTAGGCCCCCACATGTTGACAACCCTCTCTGCCGCCCACCAGCCCCAGCATCTCTTTGTGCAGATTTGCCCCACTGTGAAGCCCAAGAGCAAGGAGCTGCACAAGCCAAGCAGTCAAACACTCCTACTTGTAGGGAAGACACCAAAGCCACACCGGAGCAGTTAGGTACATCATGCTGCACGTTAGCTGCAAACCTGCATGCAGGCACACTACCAAATAATCATTGGTTTCAGGCATTTTGGCATTTTCTCCTGCTGTTGCTCAGCAGGTGAGGACAAAACACTGGTGCTACCAGCAGGCACAGTTGCTGCCCCGGGGCTGCCGGTCTCCAGGTGGCTTGTTCCAAGAACAGCAGAAAACATTTGAAAAAGAGACTTGCCTTTGTAATCCCCATTTTGGACATGCAAAGGGTACCCAGCGGGTTTCTACATGAATCCCCAGGAGCATCCTGAGGCTCCCCAGCTGGGGAGGTGGGCCATTGCCCCACATCTGCACCCAAACAACAGGGGCATAGCACAGTTTTAATTGCACTGTGAGCGCACCACCAAGAGCAGGCAACCTGGGCCATCCCTGCATCACACGTATAGAAATGTAAGTTTGTTAAAGAAGGGAACAAATACCACAATCCAGGTGAAGCTCTCAGTGAGGAAGCAGAGGGTCTCTGAGCTCCCACCCAGCAAAGCCCTGACAAACTAAGCCGAGATTACGCTCACTTTTCTCATCTCAGAAGCTGCTTAAAAATGCACATAATATGCAGGTCTTGTCATGGTATAATAGTTTACAAGCTGTTGGACCAATATGCCCTATGAAGACCATTGGTCAGGCACTAGTCAGACAAGAAGAGCCCTTCCCCAGCAAGAGAGGAGGCCCTTTCAGGTCACGATGTTACGCTGTTTTTCAGCAATAACACACCTTCCAGAAACAACCTCCCACTGCCCAAAGCTGCCTTGGGCCTGGGTGAAATTTCACTGTGTGGAATGAAACTGTGAAGACACACCACTGAGACATCACAAGAGCCAGTTAAAGCTGGCACAGAGTTATACAAACTCTACAAGGGAAAGCAGTGAACGGATACTGCTAACATTGACCCAGTTTGCTTTATTTTCATACACCTATTTTGAAAGATATGTCAAAATAAACAGAAGACCAGAAAAATAAGTGAGGTGCATTTTCTGCAAGTGTTAAACTTTAAGCTAAAACACAGTCTAAGTGCTCAAGAGAGGTCACATAAAGATAACCTGGCTTACTGTCAGATCTTAAACCTTTTCTCTCCAGCCTCTCTCTCACTCGAAAAACTTGTGTCAACCCACCAACCCTGTCAAAATCAACAATTTGAAAAGCAAAGTTTATATGTGGTGTTAATCAGGATGTTTCTGTTTACTAAAAAGCCACCAAGACTTTGCATTTATATTTATATCCAGTGTAATTTATCTTTTGTCTGGACTATATATGAACTGTATTTCCATTTTATTTGAACACGAATAATAATTCCCAATACTAAACTATGTTATTTTGAATGCTAAATAGGAATGCATGCAGTGCTTTCCTATTTCATGTGCACTTGCTAATAAAATGAGAACAAAGTTCACATTAAAATATCCATAACACAAATAACTGAACTTCATGACACGAGAGGCACCGATACATTCTCCTCAGATGTTAGGAGCTGAGTAGATAGCGCAACAAGGTGCCATCTGTTAATATTTATTGGCAAGGGAGAAATTGTTTATGTAAATTAACTGCTCCAGATGACATCAGACTCCCTTATTCCATTTTGTCTTATCAGGAGAAGGAAGACAAAAATCCCTTTGAACTTAAGTTTTTTTCCAGCTTCCTACACTAGCAAAAGAAAAAAAAATCTTCCAGTTAGTAGCAAGTAATATTTGAACAACTATCTGCCCTAGAATTTATGTTTTACAGAGGTGTACAGCAAGTGATGCTTCATGAATACTGCACCTCCTTAGGGAACCCGTTCTCAGCGTTTCAAAACTATTCACCAAATGGGAGAACACATTGCAATGGACTTCAGTGAGAAGTGGCACAGTCTCCCATGCAAATCACTGAGTTGCAGCTATAGCATCATGGATCTCATTCCAGTTTGCCACTTAATTATTTCATGGCCTTCAGCAAGTCATTTTACATCTCTCCTTTTATTTCTGCTCACACATTTCTTTATAGTCACTTTAGAGGTGGGAGGGTAGGCAGGTAAAGAGCTTGAAACACAATGGTAGATAATCTTTCTGAGAGGAATAAGGTTTCACTTCTCCTTTAAAAAAAAAAAAGCTGTCAAACTGTAGCCCTCATACAATGGGAACCGCTGTCAAGCACTTCAACATTAACACACACCGCCAGTATGCCTTGCAGTTCTGGGGTTTGGTACTGTGTTTATT
>NW_008825080.1:1139508-1144221 GCF_000699105.1 Pygoscelis adeliae
TTTAAGTGTGCTCATTAAGAACAGGTCCAGGGTTTTTGCTGTTCCTCATCCTAGGCATAGGATTTTAGTATAAAGTGAATATAATAAGCTTGACCCAGGTAAGACAAATTGTCCTGAAAACAGCAGAAGTACAAGTAAGTCCTGTGTAAAAAAACTACCTCCTACCAGTTTGCAAAGCTTCTTCTCTGAAGCATGGAAACCTTAAAGTTGTTTTAAAATAAAAATTGCTATAGTGTCAAGGACAGCTTTTTCCTCTGATTCATACTTTGAAATATCTTTATTGTTTCATTTCAAAACTCTCCCCTTGCCAATTCCTGGCCAAAAAGACAGATTGAGGCAGACATCCAGTGCACAGTATTTCAGCACAAAGAGTTAAAACTCATGCAGTCATGACAATTGCCAGTAAAGTGGCATATCAGTCCCTGAAAAATAGATGTGCTCCCATCCACGTGATAACACAGTAAGTTTTGGTGTTCACAGAAGAAACAAAAATATTTTTCCCCCACAACAAAACAGATTTTAATGCAAAGTATAAATTTTTTTACAGCTTAGATTAAAATTCATCTGAAAACTTTTTAGAACACTTTTTTTTTTTAATAAGGAAACAAATAAACTCTCTCTCCACTTCTCCTGTATTTTAGTCACACTTGCAGACCCAAAACAACATCACAAAAGCCAAGTGTAAGACTGTTAATTAGTTGGACATGTGTTTTTCACTTGATCTGAATTTAGAGCAGAATGTGCTGTTTTCTCTTTTTATGTCAGAGGACATTTTGTCCATATCATTGCAGTGCCAACCCAAACACATTCTTAAGTATCATTTAAGAGGGAAATTACATGCAGTTTTAATTTCCATGCACCTTTCAAAATCACAACTAAAACTGGAAAACACCACAGCAGCAAGAACACAGACCACACTAACCAAGAAAGAGCCCCTAGCCCCCAGCTATTTATAAATGCAATAGTGCTTGAGCACTGGGAAACAAAAAAGCCTACATCCAAATGCAGATACCAGCTGAACATCATAAAATGGCCATCACTGGACATACCAGCACAATTTTTCATAGGACAGGAGTAAATAAATGACTTAAACTTACTGTTTCTCCTATTGCAATCTTTTATTTTCTAAGTCAACACAACAAAAATAGTCCCCATATCTTGCCTTCACAGTTTTACAAGCAATCAGGCTTTCAAGGGAGTGAATAAAACATTTTCAGTGTCACAAGGTCAGCAGGTGCCGGGCTATCTGCCTCTTCTTAGCTAATCACCATGCACAGCTTGGGGCAATAAACAGTGCTACAGGTAAGGAGAGAAGTGGGTGGATGTAGGAGTTTGGTTGCCCTTGCTGGCTACTATCAGAGGTGCTTTCAACAGCTCGTGCATCTAGTGGTCAAGGTTCACGTTGCCTCTGAGAACACAATATTTGGATGTGCTTACCCTCTCTAGCGCTGCAGAGGTGCTTACTTATCCATCTTTATTCACTTATTGTAAACAAGTACTTTTGTCTCTTTTCTTGTGCCCTCCCCAAAACTCTTCTATGTGACTCTGGAAGTATCTGGTTGTATTTCAGAGGAATAGATTAAGTCACCCTGCTGAGGCCAATGGCTCTACCGTGACTGCAGCTGACAGTGAAGAGGCAGCGTGGGCAGGAAGGCTACTTACAGGCAGAAAACCCAAAGGGACGGTTTCCCAAAAAAAACACTGGTGGGACCAACACAGGTTGAAAACTCACGTTGTTATTCAGTGGCTGGAGATATTATGTCTTCCAACAGCAGCATTCTGGGGATACATGACTTAGTGGTACCATCTCTCCTAATATCAAAAGCTAAGGAAAAAAATCAAATCTCTAGCTGCATACAATAACTTGGGCAAGTGCAAGACCCAGCCCCAGCTGCTGTTCTTCCCTTCTGTTCTGGAGCACAACAGGCACAGGGAGGGTGCAGCTAGGGCACGTCAAAACAGATAACTTGGCTGAGTCAAGATCCAAAAGCAGGAGAGGTATCCTGAGTCTGAAGTATCATTTTGGACATAGTAGTCACCTTGGTAGCATGACGGTCTCTGGCAACAGGGTCAACTTCACAGTCCTTTGGGCTTCCCCATGTTATTCTCTCATTATCTTATGAAAATCTGGGTTACAAGTTGTTATGGCTGTGCCACAACTTATGTGGTAGAGACTGGTATGTGACACAATAAACTGCTGTATTGTGCTGGACTCTGAGCAAGAAAAGGCCACTGCTGCCACTGCGTCCATGCAGGAGAAGTACAGGCTTCCTTACAGAAGTGAGCAGAGTCTGCTGCCCTGAGGCTTGCCTTCACCGCTGAGCCCTGTAGCATCCATGACACAACCACAACTCTACCATGAAGTGCAGCACGAGCATCTGCAAGGACTTACCTAGAAGCAAGGCACAATCTGGGGGTAGTGCTGACTCAGCCATGCCTGCAGACTTCACAGATTCTGCCTTTGACACCAAGTCCCATAAGTATCCAGTTAGTTTTCCCACCCTGGCACAAGTATTTGATTTAGACTGACATCTCCACTCTAGCAGCTCTGCCACTTTCCAGAGGACTGGTTTAGCAAATTACGGTATGTATGATAAATCTGGCTCTATACTGCACATAAAAAAACAATTCTAAAAGGACTTCCATGCTAACTATTGTATGACTAAACTACCTAGCATATCAAACTACATTTACTTCCTCAAGAACAATATTCCTCCTGGTAGAAAAATAGTAACTACTCACATAAGACTTGCTTTCTTTGCTTTTCTCCTCATGCAATGTCCTGACCAGTGATATGCAAAATCTCTTCCTGCAAAAGTAGGGTCTACAACCTATACATATGGTTCAAAGATACCTTCTTTATATTACTGCCTTCTCCAGGCATGTTTCAAAATGTATCTGGTAACAAGATACAACTTGTACAGTTCACTGAACAGCTTCTTAGAGAGTGGTTCTGGGGTTACAGAATATTTGGGGTCTCTTCAGAAACTCCTCCAGCTCTGTGCAGATTCAATAGGGTCTTGTTTTCCCACAGTTACATTTGCTTTGTAATGAAATCTGAGATTTGATTTCAACAACTGAAACAAAACTGCTTGTGTTAAAGGAAGGGAAAAGCACTTTAAACTTCTTTCTAGTCTGAATGTCCAGGGAAATCAGGGGAGAAATGCCAGTGTAAACTTGTTCCCTATGAAAATAGCAATATGAATAGGCAACAAATTTGACTAATATCAGTATATTAGTCAAAATGATACGCTACTTGTATATTTTGGAGACTGCATCTGTTAATGCTGTAAAGATCCTCTGGTCCTGATAAATTGTAATTTATTGTAAATTAGTAATTTACAGTGTGTTTGAGTTCATGTTTTCCATAAAGCAAAAAAGATAGAGTCAATTAAGTCAATTTGTTCTAATGTTAGTATCCATTATCATGTAGTACTCATTAACTACTCACTGCATAAATGTGTAGCTGTAAGTTTAAGATGAGAGATTAAAATAGCTCTTAAATTTATTTAAGAATACCAGGCAGCTCCCCAATCATAAAATTTTGATCTACTTAACAAGTAGCATGCTCTTTCTTACAGGAGTAGCATTCTTCTAAATCAGAGCTCCTTTTCAAGTGTCAAAGAGCTCAAATGTAATCAGTTCCTCTTCTGCAGTAGTGGTGGAAAACAGTCCATCAGAGTCCTGCTTTATGGGAACATAAAATAGTCTGGGCTAGCTCTCCACCATACAAAACCCCGTTTGGGCTGAAATGAAACTCTGCAAATAAGCAGAAAACATTCCACTCCTATTAAATGCAAGTTCCTGTCTCGTCCATGCCAGACAGTACTGGAACTTTCTGTATTTCACATCCAGAAACAGCACTTTTCTACAGGCAGATCTGGTGCAGCACATCTGAAACAAACTTACTTCTGCAGTCTATAGGAAAACACTTCAACAAACACTTGAAAATCTGAAAGGCGGGTGACTGATGACTTCAACTGTGATTAGCTATTTGCATAATGAGTTTTACTGACATAATCCACTTGTGCAAAAAATAGTGTCTTAGACATCACAGTTGCTCCAGGGAAAGTCTATGTGGGCATTGAAGGGTCAAGTGTACATTCCTGTTTCCAGGAAAAGACTAAACTCATGGCTGTTTGTTAGGGTGAGGTTCAGTGAGACCCCAATCACAAAAATAACTTCAGGTCTGCCCTCCTGGGCCCCATCCACAGCATTGCATGGGGTCCTGGTTCTTTATTTGGGACATGGTTACAGTGCAAGGTGACTGCCCAAGTGAGGCCTCCTACAGCATCACTGCCCGAAGCCACCAGCATAGCTGATGCACCAGCTACCCATCATAGTAATTTGTATTTGATGTCTACTTAGCTAACTCCCCCACTAACTTTGGGTATTTGCATGGACTGCACTGGTTACAGAGGCCACGTGTTTCACTCAGGACAGCTGACAAAGCCCTGCTCACACAGGAGGAAAAAAAAAAAAAAAGTATCCTAATGAGATCAAATCTCGAAGTTGTTTCCCAGTCCTATCTCTTCCAACTGCTGAACATGACAAGATCATAGAATAGGATCATAGAATCATAGAATAGTTTGGGTTGGAAGGGACCTTTAAAGGTCATCTAGTCCAACCCCCCTGCCATGGGCAGGGACATCTTCAACTACATCAGGTTGCTCAGAGCCCCGTCCAGCCTGACCTTGAATGTTTCCAGGGATG
>NW_008825080.1:1145835-1151908 GCF_000699105.1 Pygoscelis adeliae
TTCTTATTATTCTTTGCATCCCTTGCCAAGTTCAGCTCCATCCACGCCTTGCCCTTCCTGACCCCATCCCCACACAACCAGGCAGTGTCCCTGTACTCTTCCCAGGATACCTGTCCCTGCTTCCACTGCCTGTGCATTTCCTTCTTGCCCTTTAGTTTGACCAGCAGGTCTTGACTCATCCATGCTGGTCTCTTGCCTTCCTTTCCTGATTTCTTACACCTGGGGATCGAGAGCTCTTGTGCTCTGTGGAAAGCGTCCTTAAAGATCTGCCAGCTCTGTTCTGCTCCTTTGTCCCTGAGGGCAGTTTCCCAGAGGGCCCTATTGACTAACTCCTTGAACAGCTGGAAGTTTGCTTTCCTAAAATTCAGGGCCCTGCCTTTACTCTTTGCCTGTCCCATATCCCTCAGGACTGCAAACTCCACCAGTGCATGATCACTGCAGCCCAGGCTGCCTCCAATCTTGACGTCACCGATTAGCTCACTTGCATTGGTGACCAACAGGTCCAGTATCACATCCCCTCTTGTAGGGTTGCCTATTACCTGGCTTAAGAAGTTATCCTCAATGCACTCCAGGAGTCTCCTGGACTGCCTACAGCTCACCATGCTACTTTTCCAGCAGATGTCGGGGTGGTTGAAGTCCCCCAGCACGACGAAAGCCTGTGAGCGCGATGCCTCCTGTAGCTAGAGTAAGAAGGCTTCGTCAATAGGTTTCCCTTGATGGGATCCCCTTGATCGGGCGGCCTGTAGTAGACACCAACCACAAGGTTCCCTTTGTTGCCTCAGTCTCTAATTCTTACCCATAAGCTTTCAACCTGCTCATGGCTATTCTTCAGAGACAGCTCTTCACAATCTATCCATTTCTTGATGTAGAGGGCAACCCCTCTGCCCCTCCTTCCTCACCTGTCCCTTCTGAACAGCCTGTAGCCATCAATTGCTGTGCTCCAGTCATAGGATTCATCCCACCAAGTTTCTGTAATGGCAATTAGGTCATAGCTTTCTAGCAGCACAGTGGCTTCCAGCTCCTCCTGTTTGTTTGAAGATTATAATAGGGAGGTGAATCGGCTCTCTGGGGATGGCCTTTACCTGCCAAGAAGTCCATCGGGACCTAGTGAGGTGGAAGGACCCAAGTCAGTAACTGGCACCATCGACAACAGGCTAGGGAGGATGGACCAGCGCTTTTTACTTCCCTATTTATTCTCTGAGATCTCACAGCTCTTTGGTGAGGGCCATGGTCCTCACCTTTCAGGTCAGTGGTGGTGAGGAAGGAAATTATGTCTCTGGTGTGTAAGAAGACCCCTCTCCCTTCCTTTCTGGACAGGAAGAGCACAGAGGACAGCCTGTCTTTAGCTGCCCTGCAGCTTCTCTTGGAGTCAGCATGAAAAATCTCTTGGACTCTGGCTGGGGGAGTTTTGCTCAGGGCTGTATTGACAGCAGGTCTGGGGTGAGAAGTTTCTCCTGGGTCACCTTGGAATGGAGCATAAAAAGGGTCAGCAACATGATGTGGCTAAGATATTGCAGTGTGGAGGGAGCAGATACATGGTATTTATGGTGTATCAGTCTCTCCTGATTCTGCACAAGGCTCACCCTACAGTATCCTGAGGATTGAAATACCTTATTCCTGCTACAGTAGTCTGTTTTGAAATAGGGCACATGGACAAAAGTTCACAGGGTGCATCAGGCACGGG
This sequence comes from Pygoscelis adeliae, assembly GCF_000699105.1. Lineage (NCBI taxonomy): Eukaryota > Metazoa > Chordata > Aves > Sphenisciformes > Spheniscidae > Pygoscelis > Pygoscelis adeliae. The sequence continues at coordinate 1,147,520 of NW_008825080.1, forward strand.
GGTGCTCTTAAAGGTTCCTTGCAGCTCTCATATTGATGGCATCCCTCTCTGACTCTTCACATGCTACAGGTCATTTAAGCCTTAAGGCACCAAAGAAAACAAGAAAGGGAGGGCAAATTTTCTGGGGCTTGTTTGGATTGGTATTCTCATAACAAACAGTAGGAAAGAAGTAACTCAGTTCAGTATTTAGTTACATTCCTGGAAAATAGAAACCACTTAACTATTTTACAGGGACGTTTTTCCACTTTTTGCAGAAGTTTAGCCCTAATATCTATTGCACTAATGGCTTATGCTGCCTCATGAGCAAGCCTGTCAGCTCCAAGAGAAGAGAACAACAACCCATTATCTTCTAAAACCATCAAGGAAAGCAAGAGTCTCTTATATTTGCTTGAATAGAGGCAAACACTTCTCTTTATTTAACATAGATCCAGTCTTACAATCCAATTGAGAATGCCTTCCTGTAGAACACTACATGCTATTCAGGATAACAGAGCTCCTTAAAAGTTTAACAAAAAGCTTTTTCATGGATTTCTTTCTTTGATTGAAAACTCCCTGCTGGGGGGCATAAAGGTTTGGAGGGTGGATAATATGATCAATGCAAAATAAAATGCTAAATATGTGAGAGCAAGGGATAGACAAGTTTCCAATTTGTCTCACAAAATTCTCAACATGTTGCCCATTTAACATCCAAAATATTTGTGGGGATTTGCCTTTTCACAATCCCCATTCTTTTCTACAGCTCTTTTCCGGTTGGCACTGATTTAACTTGTGGATTTAAATACTGAGCTCCTCCCTACATGCACAAACAACTCCCAAACGAATAAAGAGTATATTTCTTCAAGGGCAAGCAAGATATGGTGGGATGAACTGACCCAACACAACCAACAGCACAAGCTGCTGCATTTTCCTCCAGTGTGGGTCTTGTTGCACCTCTCGATAGCCCAGCTAAATTTAATACCCTGGCAGAAACATAATCTACCAAAATCAGTCAAAGGTTTTCTGCTCTGTGAGTTGAATTGATGCATGAGAGCATGTTCAGAAAGAGCTAGGTCTTTCTGTACAGGTTACAGTGAGGCTTGGAGGGACAAGGCAGGGAAGATCTTCCACCCTTTCTAGGTTGAAGCAGTTGCTTAGGCTGTCTGTCTAGTAGAACTGCACTGTCCCCGTGTGGATACAGATGTAAGTAGCTTTGTGTCATACACTGCAGTGACTTATTTCTCTCATTATGCATAGGAACATGTCTGCCAGCACTAGGTACCTTCACAGCACTATAGCTGAATCCATGCAAGATATTGGGACAGAAAACATATATAACACACTAACCATGCTCTTACAATTATGAAAATATAACCCGTGTGTGAACAAGCCTTTACTTGCTGAGATTAGCAAGTTGCAAAGAGAAAGTGATTATTACAATTGCACAATAATTCCTAGATGTGTGACTGAAAATGAACACCAAAGCTCCTTTGAAGACTGTTTTGAGGCTGTCTGAGAGGCTTTGTACACTTACTATTTTGTACACACAGCTGTGCCAAAGCTGACTGCGTGAGTGCAGGAACAGTAGCGAAACCTCTAAAGAAAATACACACATCTTGCTGATGGCTTTAGGAGGAATGATTCATTGTACATGTCCTTGCCTTCCCTTCTGGTGAGGATGCTACCTTCCCCTCTTTCTAACTGTTCATTTTTTCCTCTCCTTTGTTCGAAAACTGGCATACTTTGGTTAGATGCTTGGTGATACATATATACAGAATTGAATTTTGGCACAAGGCGTTTGTCTCAGGAGCCCAAAGATGCACATTTTTATGCCAAGAATGTCCAAAACTCAGTTAGTCTTTGCTGTTGCATCCAGGAGGGTATCCATCCCTGCTCTGCACAAAACCCATGGAGAGGTGCTGCTCAGCAGAAGCAGTGAAAAGCCAGACAGCTCTGTTCTGATTCAACACAATCTGCCATAAGGTGTTATTTTCATTTCTGCACAATTTCATTTCTGTAATATTAAAGAGGAAGGAGACAGAAATATGTGTTTCTTGTGGCTTTGTTACTTCAAATACTCCATGCTATGTCATCTCAAGATTTGCTTGTTTCTGGCACGCTGACATTTCACAACCTACAGTGAACAGGAAATCACCAAGAATTTTTCTGTTTACTTTTAGATGTGGAACACACATTGCTCATAATTGAATGGAAGCATCACAAAAACATGTGGTAGTTACAAAGTTTGACTGCACTGTATGTAAATTGTCCTTGACCTTTTTAATCCAGGCTGTAACTAGTAACTACTTAAACTGCATGTAACTAGTCTGGCTTTGTGCTCTCAGCAAAGCATTTAGCCAGGATGTGTTACAAAATGACTGGGGGCAGGAGGGGTAGAGTGGAGAGAATCGAGTTTTCCCAAAGTTTTCAAGGCAGGATTGGTACCTGCATCTCCTGAGATAAAATACAGCTCAAAAGTGATACATTTTGAGGTGCAGAATGAAAGTGGAGAAATAAAGAACAAAGCACCCCAAATACTGAAAAGTTAACATAGAATGCATACATGATTTGAAGACTGACTCCTGCGTTGCAAAGTCTCTGTGTTAACCCTGTTGCTAGCTGGATAGCCGTTACTCAGAAAACTGATAGTAGTTGGTATGATAAGGGTCTGTTTCCTCTGCTCTTCTAAATGAAGTACCGCTGAAGATGGAATGACATGCAACATTGCCTTTGTATTCCGGAGGATGTGGCTGCTTTGTATCTTCCCTCATTGTGCAGAAGAAATCCACATCTGAGAACTCATTCTGGAGGTTCATAATTGCATCCAGATGATCACAAGTTGGGGTCTGATCTTTTCTGCCTTCATAATACATAGTACTTCAGTCATTCCCTAGGATTAAACTTCTGACGTTCACAGCCAAGAGCCCAGGCATCTACAAACTGAATTAAAGCTGGACTCAAGAGTAGATCTGTAAAAGTATGAAATTCGTATACACCAGCAAGCACCAAAGTGCCAAATTTGGATTCTAAACTATCTTTCATCTCTGCTTGGGATTTTCAACCGTAAACCTGGAATTTGACACCTAACCCAGTTCACCCCGGTTTCCTACCCAAGATGATCTACTAGATGATGAACCCTAGGTGAATAAAACACTTGGTTCAAGTGCCTATTTCAAATCAAGTGGAACAAGGATTTGAATGCAGGCTATGTGTACCCAGTTTGAGTGCATCACCTATCAAAAGACCAACATATCTTCACCTGTGCTCTTGGCTGCACCAATCCCAGATACACAGATGCTGCCTGGGTGCTCAGGGTCTTGGTGTCATGCGCATGGGAACAGTGAGTTTGGGAATCCTGCACCAGAGGCTTCATCTTCTTCTGGCATTTTGACCAGATACTCCAAAGGGGGTCACGTCTTGCTAAGTCAGCCCACTGACAGAAAATTTAACACTTACAAAATTAAGGAGAAGTTAATAAAGTTGTTTCTGAGAAAGTAACTGTTGACTAAATGTTAGACTTCTACATTCAGCTCCCAAATCCTCTGGCTCGGACACAAAATAGGATTCAGAGAGTACAGATGCTGAATAGAGGCACTGCACATCTATTGAAACAGAGTTAAGAAATTCTCACTGAAACCTAGCACCACTGTCTTGCAAGAGGACATCCTGGTTCAGGTGCTGCACTGGCCCTGTTAAGTCATGGCAACGCTGTTCTAAAGAGCCACCCTTCTTTTACAAAGGGAAGGTTGCATTCCTTTAAAAACTACTTAACAGACATCTAATACAGTATGGGTTGTTTTTCTTACTCCTGCTATGTTACCTACAATTGAATGACAGCAAAATTCTAACCAAGAGGAAGACTCGATGCTGCTGATTGGGGTGATAACTTAGGATCCATGAGGCAGTGGTTTGATTCACCTTTTGCTAGTGACTTTTGGTGTGATCCCAGGTGACTTCCTTAAACCTTCCTTTGCTACAGCTCCTTTTTTGTAAACTTTGATGTTGCCATTTACCTGTATGTACTGATGACTACTCACTCTCCACCCTTCCCTGAGCACACACACAGGCAGATGAGCACTCAAATACTACCATAGTGGATGCTACTGGGGAGCTTAGATAAAGTCAGTATAAGCAAGAAGAAAGAGAAGATCCCTCCTGTCCTTCACATAATGCATGTCCCTGCAGGACTATGGAAAGCACTGGCAGAAAAAGTGTTACTTTTTGCTTTAAATTCTTTAATTACTTTGAATATGTGCAACCTGAGGATAATTTGCTACTATTAATCAAGTGTCAGGACTGGCTGTTGTTCATGTACATAATAGGAAGATAGACCTCACAAGAGTCTACAATATAAGACTGCTGGTACACACAGCTGTTTAAGTATTGGGGTCTTTCTGAAGTGCAAACTAATAA
>NW_008825080.1:1152230-1156759 GCF_000699105.1 Pygoscelis adeliae
CACGCCCAAAAAAATGGTTTTAAACAGAGTGGGGGGGGGGGGGGCGGCAGAACACAGTTTTTGCAACACAGAAAAAAATACTTCTATATAAGACTGCTAGTTCATTGCATTCCCTGGGAACTTGGACCTCATGGGTGAAGGGTTTTAAGAGAACAAGTGTGGGAGTAATTAAAGAAAAATATTTTTTAAATACTTCGAAAGAACATTTATTCCAAAAATTGCATGGGAAGATGTCCAAAATCAATTATCTATATGTGCAAAGTGGAGCCAACAAGAGAGAATAAAAGGGGATTAGTGAGGTTACAAGCCCAAATCTAAAGTGATGATGAAGACATCACAGTCTCTGTAACAGCAGCAGCAGGCAGCTCAAGGCTCCTCCAGCAGCCGGCACACCCAGGGGCAACTGCGGTGCTGGGGACCCTCTGCTGCTGGATGAAAAGGAGTCATGTAAAGCTACAGCAGGGCTCATTTACCAAGAGATCCCTCGGCTCCAGGATGGACTCACGTGAGCCTCCTTTCCTACGGGGACGTCATCGAAAAGCAGGTATTGGAGCAGATGATCTGCTCCCTGTACTTAAACAGCTGCCTCAGCCCCTCTCCCTGCTACTTTGTTTCATCGCGTCTGTCTTTAGTCATGTCCCATATGTAAAATGCATTTAGCGTTAAGAAGAAACCTGTAACACTGTTGGTGGATTTGTGTCTGTCCTACCCTCTTCCCAACTAGTCACACTGGAAACTGTCCTGGAGAGAAATTGAATCTGTGGCAGTTTTCTTCTCTTCTTCACAACTCACTTTGACTTGAAGATTTCAGTTAAAGAGCGAAAATATGTTACATCCTGCTGACACAAGCAGAGGACATAAAAATAAGAACAAAACAGGCATGGGACCATTTTGGTTATACAAGCATACAGCCAGGAGAATAAATGAGGAGACAGGACAAAGACTGGGAAGGTTAAAGCAAAATAATGAAACCATGTGAGAAAGAGTAATTTAAGAATTCTGGAGCCTGTTTGCAAAAAGAAGGATAAGAAGAAAGATCCTAGCAAGGACACCAAAAGCCATTAATTTCTTTCTGAGAAATGTGTTGTATTGAAAAGTCACCTCTTCTTTGCCTTTAAACTCAGCCTTCATGTTGTTTCTGCAGCATCCAATATTAATTAAAATAAAAAAGTATGTGACAGAAGAACACAGGGGGAAGGGGAGGGAAAATTTTGAATATAAATTTTTAAATCCCTCTCAGAAGCTGTTTAATAGCTTTCACTTGCATCAATATCAATCTTCTTGCAGGAGAAATCATTGTGTTTGCTTCATCTCTAAGTCCTAATTGTTGTAAAAGGATTTTAAAAGGTGTTCCTTTTGAAGTGTGCATTTACATTTTGGAAAAACGTAACTCCTGTACATCACCCCAATAAAACAGCTAATCTCTCAAGCAGGTAGTCATATAAATTCTGTTCAATTTCTTGGCAACACCTAGGAGCCCCAGTAACAAAGGAGCATGAAACTGTGCTACTGCTAGACAAGTATAGAGCCTAAAACCAGTCTCTTTTCCTTACAACTTAAGTATGCATTGTAGACATTGTTCAGTATGTTTCTTTCTATTTTTCCCAGCACCTGGAAGAAAAAAGTTAAACTGAGGATGCTGGAGCCTCTGCTGTTTGTCAGTGCCTTCCCTCCAGAGCAGGGGGCTCTGGCAGTCCAAAGCATCCAGTGTGCCTTATCTTTGCCTCTCGGCCAAGCAATACAGTGCTCGTTTTGAGCTCTTCTGTACTACTTTCATGCAGGATAAGACAATCCACCTGGAGTGCAGGGCAGCAGTTCCTGTGCCCTCAGACATGCCAGTCCCCAGCAGGCTGGAGTTCGCTGCCTGCACGGTGGGGCAGTGAGAAGAGTGAAGCTGGTCTGCAAGACAGGGCATTCTCCTACAAAGATCCTTTCCTCTCTAATCACGTTTTACCTTTTCTCTGCTCCTTTCTTCTTCTGCAGAACAGCTATAGAGCAGTATATTTTCCACGTGATGCTGAATTCATTTGAGCAATCAGTTTTCTTATCTCTGCACTTCTGTTTTGGCTGTTGCTAGAAGTAGAAAGGCCAAAATGCCATGAGAAAAATTACTCTCACAACATTTCAAGCATTGCTAAAACAAAAATGTATTTACATCTTGGAAAATGCTTGCCCTTTTAAGAGCCCTAGTCCAATTTTAGGGGCCTAAGTTATGTGAATCAGTTAAGGATATTTTTGTCCATTCTCTTCTCTTAATATTAACATGGAGCACAACTCCCTTTTGCTGCATGCCACATTTATCTAGTCAATACAAGGACAAAGTGGAGCAAAACTGAATGAGAATGGCTGGGTTTTCTACTGGTTTCAAATTGCTCTTAAAGCAAGACAGCTGCCGAAAGACAATGAGAAGCCAGACACATGGGGATCTGTTCATACTCCTTAATGTCTCTGTGCCGTGTTTGACCTTGAAGGTCTAAATACAATATAGAAGTTAAATACTTAAGCTTACAAAAACCTTTACAGAGAAACTTTCATGCTTACAGATACAATATAAAAGTTAGGTGAAGTGAGCGAGGGAGACTGTCACAGGGAGAGGAGAAAATAAGAGTTCTGGTCACAGTTCTGCTCTGACCCACTGCAAATCTGATCCTTTCCTATAAAATTTGCTAAAGGCGCTATCAAAGAGCAGTATGTTATTCATTATCCACCCCGTGACCTCCTGCCATGTCCCCTTTAACAGAAAGCTTTCAGCAAAGGAGCAATTTAATTTTCTAAAGCTGTTTGCTTTTGTTACACTCCCTAAAATGAAGCATGTTGTTTTAGGCACATTGGTGAAAAGTCTGGATCTGCTTATTAGACTGAAATTAGACATTTCAAGTCTCCACAAATACAACTATTTCAAGATTTGGCAATGACTTTAAGTGAATAGGAAGGGGTTTCCTAACCACAAAAAATGTACAAGTAGTTACTTTAATCTTCTATAAAGTCAGAAGCAGTTGGTGTGTTGTAAGAAAAGCCACCGCTGGCAGATGAACAGTTGTTTAGTTCCCTCATCTGTAGTTACCAGCGTGATTAAAACATAATGTGACCATGTCTAAAAGCCCAAAATGTAATACCTGAAAATCTTTCCAAAAGATCACATTTACTCAGTTTTAAAACCTGCAAGTTTCTGTGACAGAAAAATCCTTGAAAGTGCGTAGGTGGGGTAGAGATGCGGATAGGTCAGGCACCCTAGCATGCAGCCTGTTGCCTTTCCCATTGAGGTGACATGTGTGGGCTTCCCAGGGACACAGCCACCCCAGCACCGACGAGCCTCACCAGATGCCTGGTCTGGGCAGGGAGGAGAGGCTGGGGCTGCACGCAGAGAATTCCTGGGAGGAAATGGGGACCAGATGAGCGGTGCAGAAGAAACCAGGAAGCCCTTTGAATGAAAAGGATAATCGCAGTGATGACGACCACACAGATAGGCCACCCACTCCTCGGGTGCGCTTCAGCAGCAGGTGGAAGCCAAGGGGAGGAAAGGAAGAGCTGGAGGAGGCTCTCCTCCTCCATCCCTGGTGACTATTTTCCAGGTCTGCCCTGAAGGCAGAAAAGGAGCACAATAGTGGGTAAGTTTGGACCCTGACTGCGGGAGCTGGGACAGCTCTAAGGTGTCTCTGAGGAGAGGCTGAGAAAGTGGGAAGATCTTTAATGTCTAGGCTTAGATAAAAATTGCAGTTTACATTTTATTTTACCTGTTTTCAGTCCTGTAAATAAAGCCTGACTTCAGATCTCACTGAAAAAAAAAAAAAAATTGCTTTCTTTTACTCTGAAGCACTCTCTTGGTGCTGCAGGGAAATCAGGATAAATCCAACAGTGGGCTGTCTTCATAGGAAGCAGATGGAGGACACAGCAAGGGGAAACACAGACCATTCAGAGGGAGCTGCACACAGGAGATGCATTGCGGGAGGCTTAGGGCCAGGGGAAGGTTACCTGCCAACCTGCCATGGACCACTGTGCTGCAGTCCATGTACTGCAGGCAGCTGAATTACTCCCTACAGGGAGCAATTGGCCGAGGGAGATCCTAGGGCACTCAGAGAGCCCCAGTGCCACAGCCACCCTCATCCTCTCTCATCAAAGAGAAGTATAAGCCCAGTGGACTTGGCTTTGAACGTGTATTAGGGAAAACTGAGCCCATGCATTTCTCCCACATACATGCTTCTCCAGACGCACCATCTACAGTACCTTGTTTTGAAGAAGGGGAAGCTACAGGTGGCAGTCAGGAAGGGAAACCTAGGTTAAAAACAACTCAGGGTGGCTTTCCTTTTCACTAAACCTACAGAATACCCTAGAAGTGGAGCATGCTTGAACACCAGAGGTAACCTTCTGTGTCATGAGCCTTTTCTGAAGTCCACATGATCATCTGTTTCCTCCAGATGGTGGTAGATATACCAACTCTCCCAGTGGGTCCCAGTCTAAAACAAAGAGAATTATTTTTATTGCATGTCTGTTCCCTTGGGGTATAAGTCCTAAATCTCTCCCAGTGCTGT
>NW_008825080.1:1156789-1160206 GCF_000699105.1 Pygoscelis adeliae
GTAAAAAAGCAAAACAAAAAGTGTAAACCATGTTGAAGTTCTGTTTTGCAGAAAATCTGTCTTTCTCTAAATTTGAGGCTTGGACAAGGTCAGGTCAGCACAATTTTTTTCCCAAGAAGCACTCACAAGGAGTGAGTTCAGATCTACAGATGCTCACAGATACCCTACATGATTTAGCACCAGAAATTTAAGCTGAACATGTAGCAGCAGGATGCAAAGCTGGCAGTCCTGTTCTATCTGCCAGAGAGGCTCACAGAGACATGGAAATCAATTGGCCTTCACCTTCCAGGAGCCTGGAGCATCTGATGTGTGCTGGAGTTTGGAGAGGTACCATAACTCTACAAGCAGATCTGAGCAGGCCACTGACTTTGGGAGGAGATGGACCAGGAGATCCCCCAGCTCAAGAAGGGAGTACTCAAGTTTTCTCTTGACCACATGGAAACCGTTACATTAATCACTCTAATCAAGTAAAAATAAGCCAATAGATGTGTAATTCCATATTTTGGTAAAAGTATGGAATATAATTCCAGAGGAGCTATTTCTCCTCATGTCCATATTATGGTATCATCTCAGGTGTTACCTCATCACTTGCCCCAAAGGCACCTGGCAGTGCATGTGTCACAGTGCAGCCATCGGTCAGCCTGTCCGTAGCGTTCAGCACAGAGAGACATTGCCAAACAGGAGCAAGCCCAATGGAGGGCCACCAGGATGCTCAAGACGCATGTCCTGCAAGGAGAGACTGTCCAGCCTGGAGAAGGCAAGGCTTCAGGGAGACCTTATTGCTGTCACCAGCCACCTAATCAAGCGTGTCGAGATGATGGTCAGACTCTTCTCATATGTGCTCAGTGGAAGGACAAGAGGCAACAGACACAAGCTGGAACATGGGAAACTCTGACTTGATATAAAGGAAAAAAATTGCACCCTGAGCATGGTCAAATTCTGAAACAGATGCTGTAAATCTCTATCTTTAGAGATATTCAAAACCCAACCAGACATACCATGAACAACCTGCTTTAACTGTACCTGCTTTGAGCAGGATTTTGGATTAGAAAGCCCCAGAGGTCCCTTCCAACCTGCATGACTATGATCTGATTCTGCAATTCTGAAAATAACCACTGTTTCCACTAAAGTAATAAAATCACTGATGTCCTTAAAGCATCATTTTAACCATCATTTGCTTCACTCCACTGGTATTTAGGCTACTTTCCGTCATCCTTTGTTTTGTCTCACCTTTAAGGTCTTTAGAATAAGGGTAATGAGGCATTATTTCCAGTTATACTGGACTTTCTAAGAATTTTATCTCCTCTATGATTATGATACTGTGTAATATTGTTCATCCCAGTACTGTCTGTATCTTTCCTCTCTTATTTGTGTGTTCTTTTATTTTCAAGTCCATCAGACAGACACCTCCATGCCCAACTGCAGGATAAGCTTAAACTCACACACATGTACATGCACCAGTAAAGAAAGAGAAAATCAGCTTCCATGGATTGAAAGGGTGGTAAGTGTTGATCTCAGGTTTCATTGTTGCATACAACAGACTTGGAATAAAGCACTTTGGGTGGGGTGGTTTTTTTTTTCTTTTTTAACTGCATGTATTGTATTTGAGGGCAGCTTCCAGTTTATAGTTGCAGGGTTTCATGGGACACTGATGTGTTCAGTGGAGTAAAACTTCTCTACTCTGCTACAACTCTACTAGGAATAAAGTATGTCTGAGAACTCAAGACCCATAGCATGTTATTAATTCAGGTTCAAAAATGGTGATTTAATTGCTGTGCACTTTCTTTCCTATTTACACATTCTCCACTTTCCCCCTCTCAATCTTCCTGAAAAGTGGTATCACTAACCCCAAGTGTAGGTAAGCAAAATTTGTCCATTGCTTATTTGGGACCTATAGGGTTTACTTGCTTTTCTCCAGCCACTTTGGAACAATAAAGTTTTCCTTTGCATCAGTTCTTCATTTCTATAGCTTTGCATCTGTTCCTTTGGTCAGATAAAAACCCTGGAAAACCTCACTCTGACAATGTAAAACAAGAAACTTCTTTACTCTTTCTCTTGTCTCTGCTCTTTCCACCTTTCCCCAAACCCCCTCTCCTTCAGCAACAATTTCTAGCCACATTCCACTGACTGGATTTGCCTGCTGTGCAAAGTGATTTTCACTAATCTGCTACTTAGCAGGTAATTGTTAAAACAATTTGTCCATATTCATCAGTGGTGTAACATCATTGATTTCAGTTGGAGTCACACCAGAAATTAATGTGGGCTATTAATTTTGCAGAAAGCTTTTCATATGCAAGTAGGTGTGTTGTGCAATTGCCAAGAGTGTTGATGACTGCTCCAGCTCCTAGGGTAGACACCAGTTGTTCTGGGAAGCTCTGCAGTCTCTTGTCATAAGAAGATTTAATTCCCTCTGGATGAAAGCTTTTGGAAGCTATTTTTGTCCAATGGTCTTATTTGCTTTACCTGCTGACTGTATTTAACATTAATTTTAAATTTTCATAGAAAAGTATGTCAGTCCGTGGTGCACGATACTTCTAACGCTACATGCTATCACTGTTGACCCAATGTTTGGAAAAAAGGATGCATCAAGCTTGTCTATATAATGAACCTAAGCTCCCTTTCACAACAGATCATTAAACCCTTCTTAATAAAGGGCTTGTGTACAATGCACCAAGACTGACCTAAAACCTGGAACAACCAGATTTCCGTGCAACATTTTTTCTTGCAGATGTTGGTGGCCTTCTCATGTAAGTGAAAATTTGGACATTTCTCTTTGAATAAAATACAATGTGAACAACAGACTGAAGTTCAGTGTTCCTAAGGTCTTTTCATTTGATACAAAAATTAATTTTGTGCTCTTCCCATTGGTCTTTGTTATTTTAAAAGGCTGGAAGATTTTTAATGGTAAGTCTTGAAGACTGGTGCTGTAGAAATCAGGAGGGAAAACTTGGGAGGAGGGGAAGGCTAGCAGACAGATAGAAGATATTTCAAGTTTCTGTCATCTGGCAAGAGAAATGGGGGGATTACAGACTATTCATAGTAGGTGGATATTTTAATGAAAATAACTATTAGTTTTAATCAATTACATGACACGTATGTCAGTATTAAGTTTTAATGAAAATACATTGTTTAGATGCATGATCAAACCTCCTGTAGCCATTTATATAAACATATATATATACACATATATATACAGTTTTATAACTGTATTACATATTGATAGGTCATGTTACCTTTACAACCCAAAAGGCTACAAAGGCAGATTGTTTGAAAATCCTAACAGCTTTGTGGCTCAGAGGAGATCATGAAACAGTAGTATAAAGATGTTGATGGGAGACATGTGCAACTACTACAAGATCATCTACAAGAAGGGCCGGAAGGAGGATCTGGGGAACTACAGGCCTGTCAGCCTGACCT
>NW_008825080.1:1161501-1185106 GCF_000699105.1 Pygoscelis adeliae
ACTGAAAGAGTGGTTAAACATTGGACCAGGCTGCCCAGGGAAGTGGTTGAGTCACCATCCCTGGAAGTATTTAAAAGACGGGTAGATGAGTCGCTTAGGGACATGGTTTAGTGGGCATGGTGGTGTTGGGTTGACAGTTGGACTCGATGATCTTAGAGGTCTTTTCCAACCTTAATTATTCTATGATTCTATGATTTAACAAAAGTCCCCTGAACTCTGCCTGCATTTATCACACCAACCCAACCAGGCACAAGGAATTGAGAAATTTGTAGCTGCAAACTACAATTTGTCCTTTTGGAACATAAGCTCTGTTAAAAAAAGGACTTCTGAATGACCAGTCTGCATACTCAAAGGAGAAGGTCATGTTTTCATCCCAGTGTGCCCTAGCTTTGTACAAAAAGACCGAGGGACAGCAATGCTAAGAACTCTAATTCTATAAATAATCCAAGAGCAAGCTTTCTCAGCAAAGTGTGGCTGATCTGACTATGAAGACTATCCTTTGCTATATATAGCTAAAGAATGAGTATTTTAAAAAGATCAGAGGAAGAATAAAAATAAGCTAAGTACATGCAAGCGTATTTTTGAAATGCAGGTTTGAAGTTCAGCACTAACTGAATCCATGGACAACAGGAGATACCATCTCCTGTCCTGAGAGAAAATCTCTGCTGAGGAACAAGCTTCCAGGGAGCCAGCTTCAGGCAACGGTGGCCGAGGCATCTGTTGAGGGCAGCAGACCGCGTGGTCAGAAAAAAGGCATGAGTGAGCCTTGGCCTTGCTCTCCACATCATCTGCACCAGGCGAGATGAGGACAGCATAGCTCAAAGTGGAGACTGAGGCTCTCCAAACCCACGTCAGCACCAGTGGCAGGGTACAGATATATTGCATCTTTGGGCCCAGATCTACAAATAAGAGAGTAATCCAAGCCCATCAACAAGAGTAGGATTTTTAGTCGTAGTTTTATTACGTAGTGACTTGAATAAGTCCTGGTGCAGCCACAGGTGAGGGTTTACCTTCATAAGTCTCTCAGAGGCAGGTCACAAAAGCAGTTTTGAGACCATCACCAAGGAGGTCCTGCCCTACCTGCCAATTTAACGCTTTTCCTAAAGAGCTGCTCAGGGAAAAGCCCATCACCAACCTCAGTAGACCTATGGGAAGCAGTGCGTGGCCAGGGCACCCTCAGATGGTGGGACATGCTGGCAGGGCTATCAGCAGCACCACACAGCACTAACACTACCCACGTAAAATGGTAGTAGAAAAGGAAGAGGGAAAAGGAAAAAGTTTCAACAGATCCAGTTCACATGATAATTAGAAAGCAGAAAAATAGGATTAAAAAGGATATTTTTAAAGATAAACAAAAAAAAATATCACAGGAAGAGAAGAAATATTTTCAGTCAGATCTCTCCAGAATGAGGTGTATATTAGACGGATGGTTTTATTAAAGGCAGCTTTCTAAGCAGCATTCAGAGGGTTCTGCAGCATTTGTCTGCAAAAAAAAAATCAGATGCAAACCAGGAGCACAAAGATGAAACCTGGCCAAACCTGCAGGGAGATTAGCAAGTTCCCAAGTGTGCTTTTAAGTGAAGGATCATCACACTTGCTTAATATACACCAATTAACATCGCACAAAGAGTAGCACTGAGGAAGCACAGTTATTCTAGTGTAAAACCAGCATGAGCTCAAACTGGGGGGAATAAATTCTTTTTTACTGCAGCCTCTCACTTTTATACAGGTTACACAGGTGAGAAGCTCAGACCCTTGATCAGAATAGCCCCACATGCTGGAGCTGTACTGGAGTGTACAGGGGGTCAGAAAGGCAGTACAAAGAGCTTTCCTTCAGTGATACTTAATGGCTGAGGCTTTGGGGACAGGGAAGCATTGGGCATAGTTTCATGTCTCCTCCATGGGGTAATGGTTGAGGTCTGTTCACCGCACCAGCTGGGAGTTCAGCGGTGGGAAACAGGTGGGAGAGGCATGTGGAGAGATGTGGAGTAGAGGGAAGGGTCTGCAACTCTCACCAGCAGCTGTGCTAGGTACACAGCAGCCAGAAGTCGGGCAATCATTTATATTAATTAGTTATTTCAGTGCTTGTATTTATGGCATTAACCTCTATTCCTACTACACACCTTTCTCCTTTCCTCTAAGACTTCAAGTATGCAGCAACGCTGTAGGATTCCCTATTGAAGAGCTAGTAAGCCATGCAGACCTTGCTTTTTGGTGAGGCAGGATGCCACAGAAGCGCATCAGGATCAGATCAAATAGCTGGCAGGCACACAAAGTGCCACGCCATCACATCTGAGCCAGCAGAGGCCCTGCCACAGCCCCCCCCAGGTACCTTCTCCCTCCACCTTTCTTCTCTCCTGATGTTTTTTTCTGCTTTTCAGCAGACCCTGAGATCATAGCATGTTGTGGTATTTCCCTGGACACCACCCAGCCTATGAAGACTGACGGGATGAGGCCGACACCTCACGCATAGCAGAGCTAAGCACCAGGACCTGAACGCCTAGCTGCAGTCGGCAGCCCAACCCACCTGCCTGGCAGAGCTGGCATGAGCAAGCAGCACCTCCCATCCTGGAAGCATGAAGAGAGTGAGATTTCTCACCGTTCACACTTCTCTCCCTTCTGTCAAAAGCAGGAGCAGGGACTGCAGTGTGTAGTGGTCCTGACAGCAGGACTGACACCTTCTTTCCCACTTCCCAAAAGACCAGCAGACAGACCACACGCTGCATGCAGCAGCCTTGCCTGAGGGAGGGACGTTCATAGGTTCTGATTAAGCTGTTTTGGGCACCACCTGGTTCCCCTTTCAGCATGCCGTATTTTTCACTTTTCACTTGTTTTTTCCTCTGTAAACTAATCAACACATTTCAAAAGGCTGGCATGAATTTTGAAGTGTGCTTGCCACAGCAGACCAAATTGGTCTCTGTACTCAAAACCCCAAACCATGGTCCCTGTTTCTCACAGCAAGAGGAAAAGTCATACCATCACCTCTGAGGATGGTTGGGTAAAACCCCTCCATCCCCCCCAGCTGGAGCCAGGCAAGGGTTGGGTAGGGCACAGAAATTTTAACAAAGGGACCCTCGTAGCCGCAGCGAGCTCACACAGCAGCATATGGTTATGTTTTCCTTTTCAGCCATTTGATCAGCTGAAAAGCCTTTTTGTTTCCAGGGAGGTTCTTGAATTCATTTGCAGCTCAAAAAGCAGACCCCAGTGGCAGGAGGTGGGGTAGGAACCCAACACCTTCAGAGTCCTGGATCCCACGGGGGGCTGCAGGGGACACTAGGGTGGGAGTGCACAGCTATCGCATGCGGGACAGCCCAGAGATGCAGGAGGTGCAGAGAGGCTGGAGGAGAGGCAGCTGCAGGCAGGGCCATCAGCAGAGGCTAATTTTACAAATTGAAACAACAACAATAATGGTATAGGCGTGACAAGCCTCATAGCAGCTGGTTAGGGATTCAGCTGGCTTTATGTTGTTTTGATTAGTCTGACGTTGGGCTGGTGGGATGCTTGTATGGGCACATGTGTGGGCGGGAGGATAAACACAGCTGAGAAAATCTGGTCCTTCATCTTGCTTCTGCACAAGCAAATGGGCTTATCCTCAGCTCGGATGAGAGCCGTAGCTGTCCTCCCTTCCACATCCAAAAAGGTGCAGCTGTATTTAATGACAATGTATCACAGGAGCATTTGTGGCCATTTTGCTGATGTTTATTGCTATAGACAAAGCATAAGTGCTTTTAATGCTGTGTCGAGCTGGTAAAACTCAGACAGCTGTAAAGAAGAAAAAAAAAAAAAGTACCAAACCACTTGGGGAGAGAAGAAGGGAAAAGGAGCAACATCCTGACAGAGAAAATATGACAGCTTAAATAGGATTCTTCCCTGTCAGGCCAAGATACCCCTCCAGAAAGCCTGTTTTCAACCAGCTCTTTACTGCAGAAGCTAGACAGACCATTCAAAGCCCATATTTTTGTTCCTATAGTGTGTTAATGGCAACTGGTTATAAACACAAACTGCATCTGAAAGAAAAGCTGGCTCTAGGGGACTGGGGAAGGGAGAAAGAGGGAAAATATTAAGCCATTTGAAGGGGGGAAAGCAAATATATGAATGGGTTGAGAAAGAAAAAACACCATCAGCCTCCCAAGGTAAATTCTTTTGGGGTTCTCCAGCCTCTTCAGATACACTCTATACCTCGTATCCCTGACCCTGTTTTAAACGCATGCTTTGACTTTCTCCAATTCCATAACCTTTTAAAAAAGACAACGTATCTTTCCTGTAACTTATATAGAAAGATAATAGAAAATTATCTTAAACTGACAGCAATATAAGCTTTGTCTTCCATCTAGCTTCTGAGAATTGGAATTTTTTTCATGATGAATGGTAAAATAAATCAGAGCAGATGCAAGCCTCTCCAGGTGTTAATAAATGTGCACAGATGGCTGAAAAAGCACAGCCACCATGTGCCTCATGGTGGATCCAAGGTTGTAAACTCAGGCCTACAGTTTGCTAATCCCCCCCCAACAACACCTCAGTACCCTGTGAAATTTTCATTACCACTGAATTCCTCTTTAGAGCACCCAACACATTAGAGGTGCTGAGGGGTGGTAACCCCCAGATTACCACTACCCCCTTTAGAGGTTCCTCCTCCTCTCCTGTTTCCGCCATCTAAGGTGTGTGTGTGTAAATACTCCCTAACTCACTCTGTATCTGCCAAGGGACTTCAAATCACATCAGCTACCTAGATTGATTTGATGGACACATAACAATTCCACCAGGAGAGAGGCAGCAAGCCTTTCACCGGCACAACAGTTTTAAGAATATTCATCAATCTATTTACATCTATTAACACTCGGAGTTTGATGCAAAAGACTGCTTTATCTTCAGTTCTGCTATCTGTCCCCCTGCCAGCAATATCCTCATTAATTAGAATGAAATGAGGATAATGCACTTAAGCAATAGCAAAGCAGGAGGTGGAAAGCTGAGATGCTTTGTGCCCATCTGTGAGTTGGAAGGGAACCAAGGGATTTCAAAAAATAAGCATAAAACAAGGGATATAGATGTTCAAAAGGAAGAGGAAAATGGTTTGCCCAATGCTGTTTGCCTCAAGCTTGCCTGAATAAGAAAAATCTCCCCATATTCATGCAACGGGGAGGTGAGTAGAGCCTATTGATATGAATTTACTTAAGCAAAGGGTGCAATGTATCCAATAAAATTTATCTTGCCTTTTGTCTCTGCTATGCTGCATAAAGTATGTGTTACATACCACATTGCAAATAATAGACTTTTTTACCTATTTATTATTGGGCATTTGGTAGAAGTAACTAATTAAATAAATTATTCCCTGTATATTGTTCAGACATTTGGAAATAAGCTTGTAATGAAAAACCCCACTTTTGATCTATTTTTTTAAGTAAAGTATATCAAAACTCTTTGGAGAAGACATAATTTGTCATTCAGCCAGCACCAAAAATAGGTGCTGATCCATCAACAACATAGTTTGTATATCTTATCTGCAGAGAATAGTCTTTAAAGTGAGCTAAAACTTATAAAACACAACAAATAACTGTTTTATGGGTACAAAGACTGTTAGAATTGTTTGAATTAATAGTAACGTGCATCAGTCTTAATCCTGATATCCCAGCAATGGAGAGCCTTCTGTTCATCACATAAGGAGCTTTATCTCCATGGAGTGGGATTTCCCCTGCTAACATCAGTGCTGATTTTACGCCTCATTCTGGGGCAGGGGAAGGATCAGGGTCAGAGCGTGGGTCCTTGTGGGCTATGGGTCTGACCAGCACAATATGGAACCCAAAACATCTCTGAACCCTTTCCCCCATCACAGCATCATAGAATCATAGAATAGTTTGGGTTGGAAGGGACCTCTAAAGGTCATCTAGTCCAACCCCCCTGCCATGGGCAGGGACATCTTCCACTAGATCAGGTTGCTCAGAGCCCCGTCCAGCCTGACCTTGAATGTTTCCAGGGATGGGGCATCCACCACCTCTCTGGGCAACCTGTGCCAGTGTTTCACCACCCTCAGCATAAAAAATTTCTTCCATCTAGTCTAAATCTACCCTCCTTTAGTTTAAAACCATTACCCCATTGTGGGGAACCGTGTCAAAGGCCTTACAGAAACCCAGATAGACGACATCCATAGCTTTTCCCTTCCTTGTCCACTGATGTAGTCACCCCATCATAGAAGGCCACTAGGTTGGTTAGTCAGGCAGGACTTGCCCTTGGTGAAGCCATGCTGGCTGTCTCGAATCACCTCCCTGTCCTCCATGTGCCTTAGCATAGCTTCTGGGAGGATCTGTTCCATGATCTTCCCAGGCACAGGCGTGACGCTGACAGGTCAGAAGTTCCATTTCAAAACCAGCTTTGTGTTGACATCACGACAACTGCAGAATCAATGCAATCTAAGTTTTGGCACTGTTGCTTTCCATCTGGGAGGCTGGTCCAGAAATGGCCACAACAGTGGGTCTTCCTTGCCAAATCTACAGAGACGAGCTAGCTGTCTGTGGCTTGGATTCAACTGAGAATGAGTGTGTTCTTGCTGAAATACATCTAATTTGACTACGACTTCAGGAAGTTTCCGACAGCAATTCTCTCATCTGTTCCTCTGCCCAGGTGTAACAAAAGGAAGGGACTTCAGTTAGTTACTCACAACATTATGATGAGCAGCAGTGAGTGTAACCATTACTTAAGGGATACTATACCCCAGCAGCAACAGCTGTGTAGTCCTGCTGGATACAAGCTAGCTGTCCACTCCGTCCAAAATCTATTTGGTCAGAGAGCATGGGAGATCAAACAAACCAGTTGTTTCCACAGGCAACAGATGATTGACAAAATCTATCATCTATCAAAATGAAAAAGCAATTATCCATATTGTCAGGATTATCTAGGACACGAGGTACGAAACACAGAGGCAATAGAGTAAATGCAGAAACTTGCTGACATGGAAAGGCAAACCAAAGAATTAATTGAAGAGATTTAGCATTCCAGCAGCAAAAATGAAATGTAATCCATATCCTACTTTACTATTTGTTGATTTATTCTAGTTTACCAATGTACTGGTCCATACAAAACTCTACCTCAGGAATTCAATATCTGTGGGACTCTGGTGAATATTTATTAAATATAAAGCTGGTGTAAGGAAGACTGAATTGGATCTCCTCTTCAATCAATTCCTGATTATAGGGTGGGCCTCTGTGTTTTCTTTTGACTGTATCTTGAAGCATTTATCTGTGGGCTTGCAAGCCAAACCCAATGGCTGATCATCTAAGGTTAGGAGATGGAGCAATCAAGTGCTCATAAGAAGATCCAAGCCAGTGGGTATCTACTGTGATAGAGAAATCATGCCAGATGTGATTTTACAGTAGGATTGACAGTGCATGCACAAAGCAGACAACCCCTACGGGCAGTGGCTTGCTGGGGTGAGGGAAACAGGCATTTTTTCCATGCCAGAGGGCTGGCCATCCAAGGAAGGAACTGAAGAGCAAATTAAGAGGGAGCATGGGCCATGGTGGGGAGCAGCACCTCCCGCACCTCCAGCCCAGCACCCTAACCGCAGCAGCACACCCAGGTCTGCAGAGCTTCTCCCCGCATGAAGTTGGCCACCCTACACACATTGGGACAGCAAAATCTAATTTTTCCTGAGCTGCTGAAGAGCCCTGCATCAGCTGTGCTTTAAATAAAGGGACTATCTGTGGGAGAGCAGAAAGGAATTTGGAAATCGCAGGTGTCCCTGGCGCAGTGGAGGAACACAACCACCACAAAATGGCCCGGTGATGGTTAATGGCAGTTTGCCAGAGCCTTAGTCCTACTCTCCTTACCAAAGATGGGTCAGATGTTTCCAGCCAGATCGTCTCTGATATAGCAACTTCATTTCTCTAATCACAATAGTTGTTTGCATCCTGTCACTATAAATAAAGCTTTAAAGGATCTATGATTTTAATTTTCTCCATAACTTTTCATTTTCAGATGTACTGCCAAAACCACTAACACAAAACCAAAAGAATATAAATAATGAAACTATGTATTCCATGTCTGAATTAAAAGTATGCTATTTTTCATCTGTATTTAGAAACAAATTATTTTCTACATTATATTTATTTGAAAAAATATGTAAATCCTCTTGTCATTACTAAAAAAAAATTATTATTTTATGTTTGACATAAAAATACCTGCTTCCGGACTGAACAGAAAAACCTTCATTCCATCAAGCTGTTATCACTGGCTATGCCATAAGTGAATGTCTTGACTGAATTACAAGATACAGAAGTATCTTTATTTCATCAAAGATACTTCTAAAAAGAAAATCTTGCCTTCATCCAAAAATAAATCTGGCTGAAAACAACTCCAGAGACCTCCACAAAAAGTGATTAAATAATGAGGTCTGGAAGCAGCTGCCAAGCATAAGAAAGCTCAAACAGACCATGAATTTTGATCCTTATGGTCCCTACTACCACCTCACCAAGGGTCTGGAGAGATTTGGGTTCTGAGATCAGAACAAAGTGCGACCACACAGTAGGGACAACACTTTGCAAAAGCTGAGATGCAAAATTTCATTCATCTGGAAAAACTCGCAGAGGACTTCCAGGGAGAACTCCCCAGTCACCTTGGAAAGTCTTTGTGATACATTTGCGATATATGTTTTCATGAACACTTGAGGATTTGGCTTGGCAGCCTCAATAAGTCTAATCCTAGAGGCCAAATTTGACTCTCATTTGCACAAGCGAAAAATCTGGATTATTCTAGTGATACCAACCAGCAGTCCTCGGTGTGATGTCCGTGACACAGACAGTTTCCCCTGCAACCCAAGAAGTGCACCTCAGAGCTGTAGCAAGGGACCACTGATGGCATTAAACCTGCTGACTGCCAAAGATCATTTGATTCATTACTGAACTGTCAATATGTGTTCAGGCACCAGTCCTCAGATAAGCCAGCTACATATTACCGGTTCTTCTATTTCCATTTTGCAAGCAGGATCAAAATCTGACCCTGCTTCTGTTTTCTTTCAAAGCACTGTACAGTCCATGAGTGTACATGTTTTCTGTCACAGGCAACCCCTCTGAAACCTGGTAGGTAAGTAGAAACCCGCTGTCTTTTCACAGAAGTCAATATAAAGCAATTTGCCAAAGCCTTCACACAGGAAGAGATACAAATTCAGATATATGAAAATAATGTCAGTATCAGCATGAGAAAGCTGTTACGCAGTGTCACTGCCCCTTTACTGGTGAGTTACCACCAGCTGCTGTAGGTTCCGGGTGGGCCACCTTCTGCCAGGTGATAGCGCTGCTCCCACCTCCTTCCCAGGCAAAAGACATGTCCTCCAACAACCTAAGCTACCTCCTGGGACGAGGACTGTTTGTGGATGCACAACATTGTCAGATGCAGTCAGCAATTACCCAATTTCATTATTGTAATAAACTATTACTCATTTTCATATGCTTTTGGTTTGGGATTTTCAAGACAGTGCTCAGAGAAAACCACTTAACAGAGTCATTCAAGCCTAACCAGAAATTACTGGAAACATTAAGGGCAATTTATTCTTGCAAGATTATCTAGGCTAATTTTACAGACCTAAGAAGTTCCGAGGTAATTTGGACTAATCCGAAATGCTGGATGCTTCTGCAAAATAATCAGTAAAACAAAGCTCTGCTTTCGCTAGGCGCTAGTTAGCACTACATGGGAAGAGATCATGCCGTTCAAATATTACATTGCTCATCCCATATCAGAACTGTCTTTCAGAATATCAAAAGGCCACAAAGCTCTTTGGAGTTTGAAGGAGTGTGGGGAGGATCTCAAATTCGAACATGAGAGTGTTAATCCACCCTCAGGCAATATATCAAGTTTGGCCAAAGGGATCAAAGCAATACTCTCTTTTTTTTTTTTAAATGTTATTCCAAGTTGGCAACTTGTATGCCAAGTTTCGACATGATACTATTTCAAACAGCTGTGATAATATGTAGTACCATGCAAACCAACTTGCTTAGTAGAAACTAAAGGAAAAATTATTGTGTAAAAGTAGATATCCTATAGGTGCAGAGCAGGTATTTCATATATGAGGTAGGTAGAAGGACATGAATGACACAACCTTGTTTTGGTACATGAAGATGCAGAATGTGTCTTTTACACTCTCTCAGAAAGAAGTCTGGCAATTATTGGAGGAATTAAGGAATTAACAGAGTTGCTCTGAAATAAGTAGAAACAAGTGAACTACCAGAAAGCTGTGATGGCTGCGGTGTTATAACATCTATGAAATCCTTCTACCTAAACTTGGATTATAAAGTTAAAGTTGGCAGATCTGGGATATTTTTTCATTGCAGGAGAATTGCACTTTTTCAAATTTAAGAAAATATTAAGAAAGGGGAAAGTTAAAATATTATAAAAATAATATGAAACTTTCTCCCTGTTTGATCAACTGAGGTGCCTGGAATACAAGATGGTCCCTGGGGTTTAGGTGGAGATTATAGGCGGCTGATAGGATGAAATCCATTATTCTTGCCTACCTCTAAACATGTTCTCTAGTTGTTATTTTCTTATGCCTTACAGATTATGACCACTGCTGTCCCAGCACATTTCAGCTAAAGATTTCTCCTTTATAAAATCTTATTTCATTGAGATGCTAGCACTGAGTAGATGGTAAAAAAATCACAATTTATAGTCCACTGAAGCTTAGCGTTCTAAAAAAGCATAACATAAGGCATTTCAGTCTTATTATAGTAAGACACTGTGATTTTTAAGTTGTGAGGTAGCTTTTCATCAGTTTCATGGAAATTCTAAAGTATTTTGTTTTGTAAGACTCAGACTGAAAGCAATTCTTTTTAAAGCCAGGACTCCTGAGACACGGAAACTAACCAGGTCTGTGTAGAAGTGCATCAGTACAACCATCAGGGACATTATAGTCACATATGTGACCTGGCAAGGAAAAACAGACTAGCAGACAGGTCCTGTTTGACAGCTCAGATGAGCTGCCCATCCCTGGAAGAAGCATCATATGTACCACACGTCTCCTGCCACACTCCCAGCCCCACGGCTTCTGTGCTGTCTGGAGACAGCACCATGCTTCAGCAGCCACCCACCCTAGACCACTCCTAAACCTGACCCCCTCCAAACTGGATGCGAGTCCGGTACCATCGAGGCCCAATGACACGGTTGTACACAAACCCTGTATGCCCTTTAGGATCTCAACATCAAAATGAAAGGAAAAGTAGACTTTGCAGGGCTCCTGACTACACAGAGGAGGCAGGGTAGTAATAATTTTTCAGAACCTCACAAGTCAGCTGAGTATTTAACAGACTGATATTATCTATATTTTAGTGACGTTCTGCAGAGTGGAAGGAAACTTGCTGCTACTTCACTGGCTGTGAAGTTTTTGGTGTCCCATTGAAATGGAGCACTGTAGGTTGAAGGGGACCTCTGGAGGTTGTCATTTTCATCCCCTGCTCAAAGCAGGACCAACTTCAGAGTCAGATCAAGTTTCTCAGGGCCACCTCCAGTCAAGTTTGAAAGTCTTGTAATATTTCAAGTCCAGGTTACTGTATGTGGAGAGGTAGTGAAAAAGGATGAGACATGAATGAAAAACACTGGACTTACTGAGGCTTTTAGCCTGTTGCTGTTAGATTCTGACAGTATACGCAGCTGCTAGGATAAAGACAGCAAGAAGTCCAAAACAGCCAGCTACGAAAACCACTTTCTTGGTGTTTCCTGCTTAAGGCCCTCAGCCCTTTTCAAGCCACCATGGCTGCCATGTCCCCTTTCCTCCTTCTAAAACACCTCCACTGCGCTACCAGGGGCTGTGGATAGCCAGGACCACACAGGCATGTGGCATCTTGCGAGTGTCATCAACAACCCCTTTACCTCTATACCTTCCCCCTGCTCTAGGAGAAAGATACAGTTAAGAGAGACCTCAACAACACTAGTAGCTTCTCCACTTTCCTTTGCACAGGCATGGTGCACAGTCCAATACCTTTGTATTTTGATTATCCCTACCAATATCCTTACAACACGGCTATGTTATTTTTTTCAGTCCTTTACACTATAGAGCATGACTGTCACTGTTACAGCAGGAGCAGTCAGTCACTGGAGAGAAAAGCTTGCCAGCCTGATAAAAAAAAGGCTAATGGGGAAAAAAAAATCCAGCTGGATTTGCCTAAACTCAGCCAGTAAGGAATATACTAATGCAACCATAATTTAGGAGTGACGTTTGTATCTAAAAGGGGATGTAACTCAAAGAGTTTACTCAAAAAGAAACTGAATCAAGTGCATGCTTGAGATATCCCAGAAGGTTTTTCATCCAGTCTAGTGTTAAAAAGAAGCCAGATACTCAGCTAGCATAAGTCAGTGCAGCTTCATGGCTTTGGTAAAAACTATACTGACTTCTGCCACTTGAGGATCTGCTCCACCAGTCCATTAAAAGCTGTGAGCAAAGGAATGGCAAAACAACTGCTACAAATGTGTGTAGAAGAACAGCAAAGCCCAAAGCTTTCAAATGGCCAAGGCTGTCAACAGTAAAAAATGTTCATGGCAACTAAGTACAATTTAAATTAATTAGGGCCTCTGCTTAAGAGGATGCGGATTACAAGTTTCTGCAGCAACGATACAGTAGCAGCACGTGGAAGCAGCGTCTGATCTGTACTTGCTTCGTCTGCTCCATTCTGATAATCAGTGAGCACAGACATCAGCATGGTACAATCATACAGATTCACATTACATTGGTCCTAACAAGATTAAGTTGATTATTTTGGTACGTAGTGCTGTCCATGAAGTGGGACAGGGCAATCTGACATGTCACTCAGGACTGGAGAAACTACTCTCAAAAGCTTGTACAGGCCTTGGAGCTCCACCACATTTTTAATTTCCAGGGGCAGATGCTCAGCTAGCATAAACTGATCCCACAGAGCTCTGCTGACTGATACCCACCAGGAATCTACCGAAAAGAAATAATGTCCTTTAACTTTGCAACACAGAGGCTAAAATAAAAGAGGCTGAAACAAAAACTGAGAAGTAAAATTAACCAGTGGAGGTGCAGCTTCCAGTAAAGATTTCTTTGCTATTTTAATGAAACCAATCTACATAAGAATTACACAACTGAGAGGAAAATACAAAAACTAGCAACCGACATCTGTGCAAACTCTTGCCTGTTCCTCCTGAATGCAGAGAAAGGCTGGAGAGCCTTGGTACTCGGCACATGACCAACTTCTTATTTATCTGAGCACCCACCAAAGGTGAGCCTGGGAGACAAGACTCTGGACTAGAGGGACCTTCACTCCGACCCACCTCATGCAACCAGGGAAAAGGGTGCACAACAGCTTTCTGGGGGTGAGACAGCGGCATTTTTAGCGGTGATAATGCTTCAGGCTCCCATATTGCAGAGGAACCGTACTCCTGTCTGCAGCGGCAGACCCGCATCTGCAGACAAGGCAGCAAGCCACCATACAACACATCTACACCAGGTTAAACTTGGTTGTTGCAGCTCCATTTCTGCTCTTGGCATGTTCATCTGATCCAGCGTCTGGATGTTCATCAAATCCAGGTGGGGATTTGAGCTCAGGCCACCGGGAAAACTCACCTGCCTATGCCACAGCACCTCTTTCCCAAATGCCCTGTGGTCCTGCCCACAGAAGAACACCAGCTGGCACATATTCTGCCATACAGTTTCACTTCCAGCTGCATGACAGGAGCATGACAAGAGTAGGAGAATCACAGGACTGAAAACCGCATATGTAACCCATCATGTGGCCCACCTCACATCACCAAGGAGAGCAACATCACCCCACCCGTCTGGGGCGTGCTGCAGGCAAGGCCACGACATTTTACCTTCAAGGCAATAACATGAGATAGCATAGTAACAGGGTTGGATCCTGCTGCACTAGACTTCACAAGAAATCACTGAGCAAACAGCAAAAGGAAAATTTGAAACGTTTTACTCTTTTGCAAGTGTTTTCAGACTCAAGGATTTTGCAAGACTGACTTGAATTAAACCCAGTGGCCCATGTCCCCCTCAACAAATCCAAATACCATAATAAAGTCCTGTATTTATTCACAATACTGTAGCATACCAAGTTCATGTCCAGTGTCTGTAACACCTAGCAAGGGGGCACAACTAAAATGAGCACACAATTAGCTATTATAAATAAACTGTGGCTAGCAGACCTCATCGTCATGCATCTTTCACCGCACCAAAAAGAAGAGGCAGCTGCATGACATCTTTCAGTACTTAGCTGATAACAGCATAGACAGAAAGAGGAAAAAAATCAACTGTTTGATTGAACAGAAGTACTGGTTTCTGTTCAAGTACTTTCATTACATGGGTTTGAGCATCATCCACCACCTAAAATCAGCAAAGGAAAACCTTTCTTGTTACTGAAGCATAGCTAGTGCATCCTAATTTTGGTGGTAATAATGAATGGCAATTAATCTGTTGCTGGTGCTTGGGGGAGTTACAACACATCATGGTCCCAAATAATGCTTAGCAAAGCCTCATACTGTTCATTGCTGCATCAATTTAAAGCCTAATTAATGGTCCATATAATAATCAAATTAACTTGGTATGGATTGTCATTATGTCCTGCCCTCAGGAAAGACCGTAAATAAACACTTAGAGCTGAAGGAAAAACTCATTGCTAACACTTTTAGCTCATGAGTGATAATAACATGACAAGTTATAAATCAGGGTTTATTCAAGAACAACAATAGTCGAGTTTTGCTGTATAGGGGGCCTAATAAAAATGCATTTCCATAACCAACAGGAAGACAAATAACTAAGTTAGGAAATGTAATCACTGCAGCTATCTTTCAGCAACTAGCAAGCTCCTGAGGAAAAATAGTTGTGACTTGAATTAATATGTTAGTGTCCTTTGAATGAATAAAGCTCCCAGCAACAGTTTATGAAGAGAGGTGACATGAATGAAAGTCTAGGGCACTGCAGAGGTAGCAGCATTAAGCACAGCTGAATGAGAGCAAAGGAACCTACAACTCCCCTTAGGAAACAATGAAAACAAATACTGTTTTTTTAAGAGATATGGATATGTTTCCAGAAAATTGCAAGCAGACTTAAATAGTCTTTGAATAACAAATAAGTGCGGGTTTTCTCTGAAAAGCAATTACATATCAATAAAGCTTTCTCACTCAGCTGACTTTCTGCATGTACTCACATTAAGTCCTGATGATATTAATGTCAAAAAATCATTGCTAACAATTTTTATTTGGAGTAGTGTTAGGAAGCCAAAAGCCTGGCAGAGCCGGTTGAAAATGGTGAGGTCAGTAAAGACCTAATTCTGTAGTTCAAGTGTATATTAACTGTTCTTGAGTGGTTTCAGTGACTTCCAGGTATTGATAACAGTTGGTAGAATAAGCTTTGCTGCTCAAATTTTTGTTTTACAAATGGCAAAGAAAGTCAAGGAGCTGAAACTACTTGCTGTCAGCCACAGAGAAACCTCGGTGATAAAGCCCAGATGAGTACTCCGGAATGTCTCACCATCATCCCATGTGCTTATTCATGCCATACTACTCCAGTTTTCTTTCTTAACTGTTTAACAATTCCCAAGGTACAGCAGTTTTGAAATTCCTCTCAAGCCTACAACTTGAGCCTCAAGTAGCAAAACAACAAAATATTGTTTAACCACCACTAAAGAGAGTCACCATGAACAAATCCATCACTGATACAAAATCGGCCTTGGTGATCAGGAGGCATTAGAGGCTGCTGAAACCTAACCAGGAAATCCACCTGTAGGAATAAACAAGCAGTCAGAATCAGTGCAGCACAGAGGAAGAGAGGGGAAGCCAACAAATTCTTTTTACCATAAATAATTAAAAAATAAACCAGCATTCCTTGCAGTGTGAAAGCAACAGCAGAAGCCACCACACTAGCTGAGCAGACAGATCTCAGGCACTGCAAAAAGAAAATCTGGATTTGTTTCTCAAAGGCTGTTAAGCTCTTGCCAGACCATTCAAATGCACATTACATTAAAAAAATGACTCCTGCTATGATGCAGTGGCTAAAAGTACAAACAAAAGAGGCCTTGCTAGATGTGGCATAAGGTTAGGACAATGGTTAATCCAAATCCTCTAGTGCAATGGCTACCAAGAGCAATAAGACCATGTTTGTTGCTCAGCTGCCTTCTACATTAAAAACATTGAAAGACAAGTAAGTGGAGACGGAGTAGGTGGTTTGGAATAAAAGAGAAGCTGAAATCAAATTTCACTCAATTGCAGTCTGAAGGTTTATAAATTAGGGTTTTCTCCCAAAATAAAGGTAAGAGTAAACAAGCTAACCAAAGCAGGGCAGCTTTCTTGAGCTCATTGATGTTAGCTGAGTTGGAAAAAGACCCTTAGCTCCCAAGGAGTGTTCCCCCAACTCTTCAGAGCAAGGGGGCACAAGCTCATCTTTATGCTGTTTTAATTTAGAAGCATCTTGTGAAGCTAAACATGTGGTGGAACAGTCCAGAGATACAGAGGATACTGCTTGCTCCTCTTTTCACCTCAGCATATGGATAGTGCTCAAAGATGTTGAATTAGCTTTCCAATACCTCAGTCGGCATGTGAAGAAAGAAGTTAGTATCTGCAAAGATGCTAGCTCTCCTCAGGGGCAACATGGATTCAGCCAGGCTCAAGCTCACCATTGTACAAACACGACTATCTGATCCCAGGGCCAGCCCAGTCCGGGAAGCAGAAGAGATGCCTCAGTGGAAATGCGGCCAGTACTCTTCACGCAATCTCTTGCAGTGCCCTGCAAGCCCAATTCACACAGCCTGCACCACATTCCCATCATCAGGGACTTTCAAAACCACCTTGCATGCAGCGTGGCTTATTAGGTATGAAACGTCTCTGATGTACATCGCTGTCTCTAAGTTCCAGTTTTTCCCTCCCATTATCCATCCTCCTCCCCTGTCTGCCTAGATATTGAACAATTGGGAGTACTTAGATACCAGATCACTCTGAATTCAGAAAAAATGCAGTTTTCCTTTTTTTCTTTCTTTCTTTCTAAATCTCTTGACTGGCTCATAACAGGATATCGTGATGGAGGTTAAGCTGAATTCAGCTTTAAAGCAACTAGGATTAATTTTAGCAAGGTTGCACCCAGCTTCTGGGGTTTTCGGGTTTAAGTCTCTGTGAAACACTGTGTGGTTCCTGGGGGGAAACTTAGCCTGTGTACTTCAGGGCTTGAAATGAGGCTTTCTATGGGAGCTGCTTATAGAATTCGTTGTCGCTTATTATAAAGCTCCCAGAATCTTTCCAGGGTTTTAAGATTGCCAGAAAAGTCATATATCAACTGCATTTGTGTTAGTCATCTTTCTGTTCAGGCAGTAGGGGCCACAGCAATTTTGGGGAGGAATACCTCATGGGGACGCATCCACTTTTTTGTTCCACTTGCCTGTAATGAACCAGTGATGGGGCGCTCAGGCAGAGCAGAGATGTATGGAAAAGTTGGGCAAGGTTTTTCTGCAGTCACAGAGCTCAGAGCACGCTGCCATGCAGAGGTCCAAGTGCTTGGGGAGAAGCAGGTCACAGGTCCTGCCTGGGTACCTCCACCACCACTCGTGCCCAAAACTGAGGCAAGGAGGGTCAGTGGAAGCACTGCAACTCCCCCTGGAGCCAGAGCAGTAACCACAGAATGCATTTGCTGTGACAGTGCACTCTCTTTCCCCTCTCTGTTGTGTTTCCCTTCTCTGTTTTCCCCAAAAAATGGAAGTTGTTGTACTGTATTAATGATAGCAGAAGAAAATGCTGGCAGAGCAGAGGTACCTGACATAGCTATAGTTTTGCCTCTGTGACACCATTAACCCAGAAGAGCAGGTCTTGAGCACCAGCGATGTTTTGTGGCCTGTGCCAACACACCAAAGACAGCTCCAATTTTTTGTAAGCTGTAGCTATACATCTCATTTTAGCACAGATAATCCTACGCTCCTTGCTCGAGGGCAGTGGTGAAGAATGAGACCTCTCCCTCAAGTAGTGCAATGTAACAACAGCTCCTTGTGCATCCACATTTATCTAACAAATGTACATCTAACAAACAGTAAAGACCTCGTTCTTTAACATTCATATCTTGGAAGTATTTCAACATTTGGCATCAGAGGGCAGTGTATGATTCTTGGGGCATTTTTAGCCTTACTAAGCTAAAGAAAAATAGTCAGGGCTTTGGATCAGTTTCAATCCTACATCTGCAAAAAACTCTTACCCAAAACATTCACCAGAGTCAAGCCTCACTGCTATGAGAATTTATTCCCCCAAATAATGATGTTCCTTTGAAGCCAGAGCTGGGAGCTTGTAAGTCCCAGCGCAGCAATCACCATGTTGCAAAAGACTTCAGACTGATGGTGCTGGGCTAATACACACACCTAGGGATGCAAATACCTGCCAAAGAGGCTGCTTCGGGTGCCTGGCACAATGTAGTGAGGGGTAAGTAAAGACTGGTAGGACTGAGCAGGATCCCCCAACATTTCCCCTTTTTTAATCTCTTTGTATCTAAAAAAATAATTACATATAGGAATACAGGAAAGGCATTTGTATTCAAGAAAAACAAAAAACTACTGGGTTTATTCTATACTTTCAAAGCAGTGCACATAACATTTTCTAGACATGAAAGCTTAATAACGCCTTAATTCAAGCCAGCTGACTCCTGGAAATGTGATTGTTTATGGAGAATTAACAACACATGATAATTTGCTTCTTCCAAAGTTCATCACTTTGAACATGGAGATGAACTGGATGTTTTCTGGTCATACAGAAAATGAAAAGCTTTAAAGGATTTTTAAAACCAGGATGATTTAAAGCAAGACAAATGGTACCCGTTTTAAGTTTTCTGGGTTCAATCCTACCCTCCCACATAAAAAAAGGTTCCCTTTCCCTTGATCTGAAACAGAATTGTGGCTGATGACAGCAAGTACGAATATGAAAAATATGAATGTGCTACTGACTCCAGGGGAAGGAGTCTCTGATAGTTTATCGGATTTCCTGTGGCAGCTCTTTGATCAGAAAAAAAAAAATTAAGTGATTTAAAAATCTGTCATCAAGTGAATGATACTGTTATGATATATTGTAATAAAATTCAAATTTAAAAGGCCTTGATAATAGGAAGAACTGAAAACAAAAATACAGGAAACAAATATGCAGAATTCTATGATGTGGGAGTTAAGAAGAGCACTAAGCAAAAATGAATCTAAGCTGTGATATCTGAACCTGACTACCATCTTTCCCAAAGTCTGGGGGTGTTATATCTTTGGGGGTGGTCTGTATTTACCACCTTGTGTTAAAGCTGATTCTAGCATTACATTTCCTTTCTCTTTTGTTTAACAGATGAATAGGCTGACTCTTCACCAACAGAAGACAAAAGAGGAAACTGTGCAGGTATTTTCTGGAGAGCTAAGGATAGAAAATGGGTTTATTCCCTTCTTACCACGGAGAAACTTCCATCCCTCAGCAACTACCTTCTGTATTGTTCAGTACATATGGATTAGATACTCTAAGAAATGTAATAAAAATGTAAATGCCCAGGTGTTTGGGATTTTTAATTGTAAGTAATTGTAAGCCAGTTTATTTCCACATATTTTCTTTTTATGTTACATACCCTCCCCTCATGAGGAGCCAGCTACGGCCTCTATAATACAGAATCACCCTCTGAAAGCAGAGTTACCCAGATTCACCCCAGCAGAGGGATTGGTCTTTAACATACTCCATGTCATGGGTACCTTGGTCTGCAGCGAAAAATTGCCATAGTCTAATAATGTCACTGCAAGCATGAGGTTTTACACACACAACTACAGGTACGCGAGCGCTGATGTGGATACCATAGTATCACTGAAAACGAGGAGCCAGTCTGACTGGTCCCTGCTGTCACAGAGCTGCACCACCATAGCTGCATCAGGGTTAAATGTGTTGTAACTTCCTTACAATTGACATGTTTTATGCAAGTTTTAGAATTCAAGTCTGCACTATAGATTTATCATAGAATCATAGAATCTTTTGGGTTGGAAGGGATCTTTAAAGGTCATCTAGTCCAACCCCCCTGCCGTGGGCAGGGACATCTTCAACGAGATCAGGTTGCTCAGAGCCCCGTCCAACCTGACCTTGAAAGTTTCCAGGGATGGGGCATCCACCACCTCTCTGGGCAACCTGTGCCAGTGTTTCACCACCCTCAGAGTAAAAAATTTCTTCCTTTCATCTAGTCTATATCTACCCTCTCTGAGTTTAAAGCCATTCCCCCTTGTCCTATCGCAACAGGCCCTACTAAAATATTTGTCCCCATCTTTCTTATAAGCCCCTGTCCTGGTTTTGGCTGGGATAGAGTTAATTTCCTTCCTAGCAGCTGGTACAGTGCTGTGTTTTGGATTTAGGATGAGAATAATGTTGATAACACACTGATGTTTCAGTTGTTGCTCAGTAGTGCTTACACCAGTCAAGGACTTTTCAGCTTCCCGTGCTCTACCGACTGAGAAGGCTGGAGGTGCACAAGAAGCTGGGAGGGGGCACAGCCAGGACAGCTGACCCCAACTGGCCAAAGGGACATTCCATACCATGTGACGTCATGCTCAGTACATAAACTGGGGAAGGCTGGCTGGGGGGGGCTGCTGCTCGGGGACTGGCTGGGCATCAGTCAGTGGATGGTGAGCAATTGCATCGTGCATCACTTGCTTTATATATTACTATTATTATTACTAGTAGTAGTAGTAGTAATTTATCTTATTTCAATTATTAAACTGTTTTTATCTCAACCCACGAGTTTTTCTCACTTGTGCTCTTCCAATTCTCTCCCCCATCCCACCGGGCGGGGGGAAGTGAAGTGAGTGGCTGTGTGGTGCTCAGTTGCCAGCTGAGGTTAAACCACAACAGCCCCCTTTAAGTACTGAAAGGCCACAATAATGTCTGCCCAAAGCCTTCTCTTCTCCAGGCTGAACAACCCCAACTCTCTCAGTTTTTCCTCATAGGAGAGGTGCTCCAGATTTATGTTGGCAGTTGGAGGGGAAAGGTTGCATCTCTTACTGATAGGACTATACTGCTGTGCAGACAATGCAAAGCCACCAAAGAGCTGGGGAGATGTGAATCCCACCTTTCAGTAGTTTGTATTACAGAAGAAAACAGGTCTTTTCTCAAGAAGGTGCCCATTGCAGCCAGCAAAATGTGTGTGTCAAGAAGATAATTTTAACTACAGTTACGGCCATTAGACAAAAAAGGGAAATGGTAAGTGTAATATATGCTTTCCTTACAAGTGGTACATGTGGGGTTTCCTTATAAGCAGTATATGTTCATTTACACAGCTTTGGCATATATACATATTTATTATTTGTACAATAGTTTCAGATCTCAGACATTAATTATATGAACGTCAGTCTTATTTGATCAGAAAAGAAACTATTCCTATTCCCACTGTGACACAGTGACAAAATTCCTAATAACTTCAAAAGAAAGCAAGAACAGATCAAGAAACTAGGTGACCTTTTTACCCCCCTTCCAGTTTTAGCTCCTTAAATCTAATCTTTATGTATGAAGATCAGCATCATGAAATAATAGTACCTTTAGCTTCTGACTAACCATGAGTTTGATTAAGTGAAAAGAAAATAAAACATGACAAATCCATATCATCTGCTCAGAGGGGTGGGAAGCGGAATAGCACTGCACTCTGGTGCAGGCCGCGTGGCAAGTCCAGCTGGCAGCCAGGGTCCTGTGCCAGTGGCTGGCTGAAATTATGCAAACCGAAGGGACATGGCTGCGGGCACACACCATCTCCCAAAGGGTCCCACACTCAGGGACCTGAGATCTGGAGTCTGAATAAAACTATTGCTTGTGCAAGCCAAATAATTAAGTCTTAATAAAGGAACTGGGTTCCCCGTGTATTCTAGGAGTCTTTTATTCCCTTAGGGTTTTTTTTTCTTTTTTTTAGGATCACAATTTTGGCTTAGATTATAGAAAAAACCCAAAGATCAAAAATACTCTAGCAATTTCTGTCAAGCTGTCCAGAGAAAATACATTTTTTTTATTAGTGTTGTGCACATTTGTTTTCACAGATATGGGCCTAATGTTTGGGGGGCAGGAGAGGGCTCAGTAAAATTAAACCATAGCTAAAGCAGTCAACACTGTGTGCTTTCATTTCAGTTCCATTGAAGACAGCAACTCTGGTTCTTGCGGGAAGCTTAAGATCTTTAAGATACAGTATGGGTGCAACCTGAGCTCATGGTGCTACCAGGTATTTAGCATGCCTGATAATGGAGGTGTTGAATGAGTCGCAGGCGGGTTTTGAGCCAGGCTTTAGCAGAGAGTCTAAAGGCCCTGCCTGGGGTGCACGCACAAGGCACAGTCTTGCAGAGGGAGCTGCATGCTTGGCTCTCCAGAGGGACAGGCATGAGCCATGGGACCACACCATGGGGGCCACTGGTCCTCTAACCTGTTTGGGACCAGCCTGTGCTGTCCAACCCCATAAAACCACAAGCCCTCTATACTTTCTCCTGCCCAGGTTAACCTAGGGCAGATATGGGAGGAAAGGGAGCAAGCTGCACAGACCTGTTGCCTCTGGCTTTTTGTATGGGAGCAAGCAAGGACAGGACACCACCACCACCCTTATGTCCCAACGAGTAGTGATATACTGAAAAAGATATGCTTTAACAGGAACAAATTGCTAATGAGTTATGTCCTGCACAGAGGCAAAGGGAAATTACAACTTCCAATGTCATCATCTCCTCCTTTGAGATCTCTAAGGATCAACACTACCTACTATATGGACTATATGCACTTACAAATGTATTTATCTCGTCAACTTTCATGCTAATTCATAATAAGTGTGTTGGTGGCACCTTCCACTCCTCCACAATTACACCAAGAAAACAGCCCATCTCCCTGGCAGTTAAACTTGCATTTAAGTAGTAAATAGCACCTCCTAGGATAAGTCCAAATACAGGCTCACTTTTTTTTTTTTTTAAATCACAGTTTGAAAGCCACCTCAAGTATCACTTTTCTTGCATCTTTATGCCAGAGACAAGCTTAGTACAATCCCACTGACATCAAATTGCACCAGGAACAAACACAGCCTATTAAAATGCTACTACCCTTATTCTTCCTTTTGAAGAAGGAAAAGCCTGCCCTTAGGCTAAAAAGTTTATATAGCAGATTTTAGTCCCAGATTTCAAACAGCTGAATGGAGCTGCTGTAAGAAGGGATTATAATGAAACAGCTTCAGAACTCTAAGCAGAGTGGGCGGCAGAGCAAAGGCTGCTAAAGTCAAGTCAGAGCCTAATGTTTCATGTGACGTTGTTCCTAGCTTCAAAGCCATATGCCAAATTGCTGTGCTCAAAACCACTATTAAACAAAGCACAGTTTTGAAAATACAACATTCTGTATAACCACACTTAAGAAAACAATATTTTAACAAATGTTTTCCTTAACCATTGTGCGGTCTGTTGGGACACAATTCCCTAGAGAGCCACATAGATGGCACAGACCAACCTTTGCTCTTGGATTTGCTGATTCACAGCTGCTGGCACAAAACACCATCGCACAGGCCAATTCCTAAGCTACCGCTTACTCCTCAGGTCCTTCAGTGCATGCAGTGTGCTATATTTCCTCATATACCATTTTCGATACCACCAACCATATGATGTCCGCAGCGCACCTCCGGAGTTTACTA
>NW_008825080.1:1185136-1203729 GCF_000699105.1 Pygoscelis adeliae
AGATCCAGACTACCCCCGCCCCCGGCTACCGCTGTGCAATAGCTTGAACTTTGCTCTGACTGCCAGCTGGAGCACAGCGTGCATGTCCCACCCTGCAGCCCCTGCAATAACATCTCACAGTGAGGCAGGGAAGACAGGTGAGGACAATACACTCTTAAGCCATTTCAACAGCAGGCGCCTGCACGCAGGTCCAAGGGTATTTTCTGAACCCCCTTAAGGGGTGGATTTTGACGGGCCAAGAGTGGAAATGCAGCAAAATGCTGCAAACTGTGAGCATGTGCAACGGACCTTTTAAAAATGAACTGCAATTAATAGTTATTGATTGAAAATCTTACTTTGATGTTTCTTTTTTTCAATGTATTTGTTGCCCCAAATACCAAGTGGCTGATATATTTTATCAGAAAACTAGTTCTCTGCTCACTTCAGGATGAATGCCTGGCAATGGGAAGGTAGGGGAGAGGCAGCAGAAGTTCTCTCCTGGCTCCTAGAGACCTGGGACACATGATCAGTCTTGTCCCAGCGCAACACAGCCCTTGCACAACCACACAGGTATGACAGCCAAGCTCCTGCTATGAAAAGAAGTTATTTTAAATGAACGCCCCTTTACGGATTGATCATTCCAGACAGAAGCTGGATCAAGCAGAACAGCCTCAAAATCAGCAGCCCTTCTCATTATGGTTTTGCTCAGTCAAAATCAAAGTGCTCTGCTCATTTCTGGTTTGAGGGGTAAAATCCTCCATTATGAAGACCAATACTTAAAGAGGGTAGAGGGCTCTCTGCAACCCTTTTTGGAAAAGCCTCCTGCTGACTCCAGTGGCAGCTGGATCAGTAAAGATTTTAACCACACAAAAGTCAGATCATTCACACTGGCTGAAAATCCTGGGGATGGTGGCTTATGGGATGTCAAGTCTTATTCTTGCTGTCAGCAATTTGGCTTACAGCTGCCTCCAAAATACTACTTTGAATATTTTATGTAGACAAGCAACAAAAAAATCTGATGGAGTGGAAGCAGAATACAAGATTTTAATGAACCAAATACGACATCTGAGGCAGTGCAATGGAAATTATAGAAACTGAATCACTGAACATATGGTGCGTCATATTCCAAATGATGAGCATCTCTGAATGAATCAGTTGTTTTGTAAATAATAATACAACCTCTTTATTACAAGATCAGAGCTGTGAGCAACTCAGCACCTCTGCATTTTCTTTGTTATCTCCTCAGTTTATACTACTGCAGAGTGGAGTTGATGCAATTAGTTCCCAAGAAAACATATTATATTAGGAAGAATCACATGGCAAGAACTAACTGGAAGTTAACAGGCTGTTTGCAAGCTTGACGTCCAAAGCATTCAGCCTACTGGCTCTTCTCTGTCCTAATGGAAAATAATTTATAAATATTTATTTTCACAGTCCAAGCTGGAGCACACACAACCCTGTCCTAGACCTTGGTTCCAAAATCTCAACTGCTTCATGGTCATGGCCAGACTGTAGGTTTTATCACTTCTGCAGGCTGGTGCCTTCACGCTGCTTGTCCCACACAGCTACCAGATAAACAGGTTGAGACAGACCCCTCTGCAGGTGGCCTCAGCAGCAAGCAGGGGAGGCCTCATCTTTCTCTACAAGGCTTTTCATAGTTATAACCTTCACTGCCAAAAGCCTCAGTGGTAGACACGCCAGCCTCCAGCAGGCGAGCCACCCCAGAGAGCTGCGTGCTGCAGCCGATGGCTGTGTCCCAGAAGTGCTGTTACGGCACAGTGACCCCATAGTCCCACCCCTCCACTGTCTCCCCAGCCAGGTCTTTCCATTTCTGATTCTCCTCACCACCTTCCCCCTTGCTCAGCTTCTCACCCTCACTCTCGAGGTCCCTCCAGCACCTTCCCATTCACACTCCTGCCCTCCACTCCTCCTCTGTGCACACGTGAGTGTCCTGCAGCCCCACTTTGCACCATGTTTTCACTTTGAACCAAATCCTTAATGCCACTGTCATGACCTCCTTTGGTCAACCTTTCTGCACATTGCCTCCACGCTGGAAGGAATAGCCTCTTCTGGGTTCTTCTTCACATGTTTTTAGAGTTGGTTCAAAAGTGGAACACTTGATCCAAAGTGCTACCCTAACAACCCAGATCCAATTACCCTTCATTTAGTTTTCTGAAGACAAATGCTTTCATCAAAGATTTTTACAGACTGCCATCATTCATGTTTCTTCATTATAAGGATGAGAGAAACAAAATGAGAAATTGAGACTTCACTCAGCCCTAAATATTGGTGGCTTAGATAAATATGAAGCTTAGCCATCTCCTATTTATTTTTTTTAACAAAACTCATATTTCTTATCTTTATCTTTGCTCTTACCTTTTAGAAAAGATGGACAATAAGCCAGATAGATATTAATACCTTTATGACTGCTGGTAAAAAAAAAAAAAAAAAAGACAGGGTTTTCTCCCATTACTTCTAAGATTTTTGCCAGAAATAAAGCATCACACAGATCCTTTGAGAAAAACATGTCTAGCTAGAGCTTCCCTAACATATGGGGGGTAATACAGACCCAAATGCTATTTTTCAAATTTTTTTATTTGAAATAAATCTGATCAATCTTTGTAATTGTCCAATGAAAGGCAAATTAGCACATACACTTCAAAACTTAAGTGTTAATAATTCAGCAGTAGAAGTGAAAAATATTGTTTAGATCCATCTTCAGGTCTACTTTGTAAAGAATAACAGGACAGCTTGCAAACATTTCCTATGAAGTGTGTGAGATGACTTCCTTAACACCACAAAAAAGCTGTCGTAAAGCAATACATAACAGCCATCATTTTCTTACAGACTCATTACATCTTAAATCCTGGAAACACATAAATTGTCTCTAGTGTTTCTTTATTTGTTAGAGGGAGGAATGTATGAAGGAAGGATGTTTAATTCATGAATCCCCTACTTATCCCCAGAAGAAAAAATCCAAATTCAGCCTTGATTGATTTGATAAAAATCTATCCTCACAACTAAAAATCTCTAAATGGAAGTAATTAATCCAAACAGAATTACAAAATCACATGTACAGCCCACAATTTGCTGGTATTCCTAGAAGACTAGGTCCTCCAACTCTACCTAAAATTTCTTTAGTAATGCCATTGCACCCCCCTAAGCCCTAAGCAGTATCATTAGCTTGACAAAAAGAGATTATAGGCTTGAACCATTTTGGAGGAAAATGCTACCCTCTAACAGGAGAAGTTGCAGCACATCGTTAACTAAAATTGCTCAGCACTAGCTGTAATTTCAAGGGCGTAGTAAATGAGGCCATTGCAAAAAAAATAGACCACTAGATCTAAGCAGAGTCTTGCGTACTTTGCTGGTTGTAGTAAACCTTTCCCACACAAAAGGTACTCCCCTCAATGGGATTTAGCACGTCAACAGAAACCTACCAAGGGGCAACTCCTAACTGTGACAAGCTGGTCATTAGGACAGACTTACAGATCACCAAATTATGGGCTTCAGAGACTGCAAAGCTCTGCGCCTCGGAGAGCAGGCCCTTAGCCACACAGCATAAGGACTTTCAGCACACACGCACGCATGCATGAACACACGTGCAAATTTGTCCATCATTCTTGGAGCAAAAACTTTGCACTCCTGTATCGAGTAGATTAGCTGTCCTTTGATTTCCAAGAGACAAGTGAGAAGTGTTAACCCCAAGGGAAGATCAGGGTTTAGATATGACATGCACAGGCTCAAAACTTTTAAAACTTACCTAAAAAAAACCCAGCAATCTTTGTGCTTACAGCATTCTTTGGGAGAGAAGTATTTTTTGGAAGAAGAGAGGAGACTCTCATGTACAAAGTATAAACTATCTGCATCTACTCGCTTGGAAATTAAGAAGAACCACGTCAGATGGAGAAGGGTAAAAAATGAGAGTGGATTCCTATCATCTTATGGTTTCTCAGTCATTTTTTGAGGCTTTACTAATCCAAACTGTGAGGTGAGCTCCCCTACGTGACACATGGAAAAGGAGGGATACTCCCATCTTTAAGGAGCAGTGTCCATCTGTCAGATGACTATTCCTGATATTTCTACAGACTTCCTTTATGGCCTTGGGCAAGTAACCTGATTTCTCAGTGTAATTTCTGATAAAAAATTTGAAGTGGATTGGGTACTTTTTTCACACACCTATTCCAATAACATCAATATGCATGCAATGAGAATCCCATCATTTTGTTGGGTGCCTACATCATTAATCCTTATTTACTGTCTACAAAATGTCCAGGTTTCCACAGCGCTAAGCATTTGCAACTCCTCCTGACCCCAGCTCAATACTTCCAAAATAGGCCTTACACACGATTAGAAAATTCTGACATTATCCTAAAAGTTCAAAAGCAATGTGAAAGGCTAATTAGCACTTTAGATGTGACTTCAAAGCTTGTGTGTCATAGAAAGCCAGGACAACAAAAGGTTGCTAAGAATCAAAAGCAAAGTAGAATCAGCATGGCAGGGAAGGAAGAGCTAAAATGCTGCTCCCAAGACCCAAGACAGTTATGCTGCATAGCACTGAACTGCACCAAACATTGGTGTGAACACTAGGTCAAAGTAAAAATCCATCTGGCTTAGTAACCCATTTTGAGCAATGTTAGTGATACATGCTTAAAAAATGGGGCAATTACAGAGTGATCTCTCTTGCTCTGGGCTAGCCTGGGGTCTCTAAACACAGGGAGATCTCTTTCAGGGCTCCTAAATGCCTGAAACACTTTTGCAAACCACAGTTTGATTCATTAATAATTGAACTGATTCTGAAAATCTTAGAAGCTTTGGGCAGTTTTTGCAGGATGCATTTTCTAGGTACCCTTAATGAGGGTACCAAAACGAGAAGCACAGGCATAGCGGCATAGTAGGAGCTGACACAGCTGGACACCATGCTTGCAGGGTGATGAGGCCTACTGAAAAGGCACCATTTAAGGGTGAGCTCATTAAAAAAAAAAAAAAAAAAAAGACAAACTGACAGTTCTTCCAAGCTTTGGCAATTTGTTATATCTGGAAAACTTTAGCCTTTTTTTGTTGTTGTTCCAAAATAATTTTCAATTTGGAGGGGGGAGTTATCTGGTGGTTAAAAGTCTCTTCATCTTCCAAAATGAGACTTTTTTTTTCCTCAGCACTATAAATTATAAGTGCAAGACAGAGAAAATTGCATATAATTAACTCTCATTGCAAAGACAAGAGCCTTTTCCATTTAAAGGAAAAGTTCAGGCGTAACAATTGAATTCCATAAGGAAATAAGAGCGTTAAGAAAATGACCATTTTTCAAAAATCTCATGGAAAACCTTGTATTTAAAATACAACAGTGGAAGAAAAATAAGACAGCAAAGACTGAAGAGACATGAAAAGGACTATCAGACTTTTCCAGCACTGTATGTGTTCTTGTATGAAGGCATCTTTTAATAACCACTTTCCATTTTTGGCTTGCATGTGCAAAGCTTAAAAACATTTTTTGATTGTGTGGATCACTTTTGAATGGACTGTTGACCAATCTATAACTGTAAGACTGATAAGTTTATTTCTAAAGACAGCATGTCTGGCTACACTGGGTTCCACACTGAGGTCTCCTGTACTGATTAGATCACTATGCAGTAATG
Organism: Pygoscelis adeliae; assembly: GCF_000699105.1. Taxonomy (NCBI): domain Eukaryota; kingdom Metazoa; phylum Chordata; class Aves; order Sphenisciformes; family Spheniscidae; genus Pygoscelis; species Pygoscelis adeliae. The sequence continues at coordinate 1,190,752 of NW_008825080.1, forward strand.
TAGTTTTCTTCATATCTGCATTCAGTGGCCAAAATTTTGTCTTTATTTATACTTTGAGTTAAGTAAACCCTCTAAGTTTTAAGCTTGCAGCTATGTAATTTCCAACATCTGTTTGTTAAAATACATATACTACAGGTCTTCTGAGTCCTATATCTTTCATTTACTAAAAACACACTGTCTTTCTGACCAGAAGAATACGTGTTTTTAAATTCCAAAACTACATTTTTCAAAAGATGTTAGAGGGAAGGTATAAATGACTTTTTGCCCCTAACATTGTTCACAAAAGTTTGATAGCAACGTGTGTATTCACAATGTATTACTGTGATTTAATAGTATTTCACAATTAAAAAAAGTATTCCAGCAAGAATTTACTTAATCGTTTCAATCTGAAAATGTCCTGTTTTAATGAAGAGTTTGTTGGCATTTTAAAGAAAAAAATTTTGTAGAGCTTTAGCTCTCTGCTCAAAGTCCACGTGAACCGACTGCTATTTTGAAGGAAGTGACTGCTGGGCCCTAATTCGTTGTCCCATCCTCTACTTAGAAATAAGGCCTGTTACTTCAGAGAACTATCCAGGTTTGCTTCAGTGCTTACCAGCCATGTCTAACCACATTCAATCGCAGTTTTACCATAAAGCATTAGTAAGGATACGTTTACGCTACGTAGTTATCATGCGCAACTGGCACTGAGGCACTGGAGGCAACCTAGATGCCAGTGCAGGGAAGGCTGTGTCTTCTGCTCCTGGAGTGATCTGTGGGTTGGAGGACACACCACCAGACATAATTTTTATTGAGACAGTCAGTCTCAGGTTTTCTTTTAGCCGGTTGTGAGAAAGCTAATCTGTTCCCTGAAGGGGATTTAGGGGATGAACATCAGAGGGTAAAGCCAGTGATATTATCTTCGCCCGCCCGGGACAGAGGGCACATTAAAGTCTGGGCACAGCCAGGGCCTCCCCATTACTGCTGGCTAAGAGAACTGCATATTTGCTTCACACACAGTCTATACATGGAGACTTTAGTCAAAACTACCATGTAGATATAACCTGAGAGGGAGCAACCTTTGAAAAATATTTGTACCTATAAGAGCTTCTGTTCAAAGCAGACTACTTTCATTTTTTGCAGATTAAATTATCTCAAAATCTGTCACAAACCTTCTTGACCCTTTGCTTCCCACAGATGATGAAATATTATAGGATTTAAGTGAGCACGTACAGCTAATCTGCTTTGGAAAGATGTGGTATTACCCTAGGAATTATGGGAGATGTCTAGCCCATTTGGTTCCTAAAATATTTAGGGTAGATTATGAATAATATTTCCTGGTAGTCAGTTGAAATACATCAGCCATCATTCTGATTTCTTGAAATAGAAAACAGATGAAAGCTCCCTGGTTCAATATTGCTTATGAAATCAATTTATCTGAAAACCACGTATCTTGTTGAGCAGAACATAAAGAAGAAAATTTGGTACAGTCCTAATTATCATCAGTCAAATGGAGATGTCTTTTGCTCTTTGCTGTAGTCTAAATACTGAAGAGATGGATAATCATAGCTGTGGAGTACTCTCTACATTGTCATATCTACAGATATTATGTAAGTAGAAAAATTTACATTTCAGTTATTACTTTCCATGTACTATGAGAGACACAGTGGGGTGCAATATAGAAATATAGTATATAGAGATCACTGCACATGGAAGGTACCCATCTCCTCTGTAAAAAGCACAAGACAACAGGTACTCTGCCTGCTCAAATCAGTGTGTGTTTGTTTTTCAAAGGTACATAAAAAGAGCAGAATCACTTGCCTTTTAATTTGAACCGAACAACACATGGTAATCAGGCTGCACAGGTGAAAGCTGTGGAGCAACTCTGTGTCGGGTGACATTCGTTTTGCCTACAGTAACCTAAAACGTAGGTGTCCAGTTTAACAGGGTTACCTAGGTTTCCTCCACAGTTAGTGAAAAGGGATGTGGACCTCCAAAGGCCAGTTTAGTCTATGTATCTTAAGAGGAACTAATTAACTTTCAGAATTGGCTTTGTGTACTGGCAATAAAGGGAACCTAAGATGATCTGCATAGGCTAAAAACCTAACTTTCAGTTGATTCCTGCTTGTGGTGCCTTCGTTTCCACAATTCCCTTGCCACTTGGTTCCTCCAGAATTGCAGGGCACACATGTCCTTCTGGAGTACTTAAAGCCTACCAGGCATTGGTCTATGCTTTGTCAGTACATTCAGACATACTGTGCAGAGGACACGCGTGCTGTATAAACATCTCCCAGCTCTAATATCTGCACAGAACGTCTGTCAGAGGCTTTGGACCCTGTGCTACTCCTGCAGCAACAGAGAGACTCCTATTGGCTTCATCTTTTGGAGAACGAGCTCGGATGAGAAGGAAAGCCTGAGAGTTATCCTACCCCCTAACAAAGGGGAACATCTGGCCTATAAAAGTATGCATTGCATTTTTATAACTACTTTATCAAATTTACTTTAAAGTAATAGGATTATAAGGATAGTTTGAAAAACTTACTCAGCTGCCCATCGCAATCCTTCTATGTTTATTACCTCACGTTGCAGGGATTGGAGGAGTACGTATGATTTAGGGAAGGTTGAAAGTTTGAAAAACATCAAAGTGACAGAGTTCTTTTCTTTTGCAGAGAAACACTATTGATTCTGTAAGGGGGAAAAACACAAAACATTAACATGAGCCATCAGAGGTTTAAAAGCTAAGTTCTGCTTTTGAAAGTTCAAAATGAGAAAGTGATTATTCAGACATCATCTTTAAATGAGAACTTAATGTATCCCAAAACAGATGGTTCACAGTTAATGTTTCCTGTTTCTAAAATAATTTATTCAGTATCACAAAACAACAACTTTCAACAGCTGCTGAAAACAAATATTAATTATAGCAGGAAGATATAACCATTCACTGTGCCCCAAAATCATTAATAAGTCAACATGCACATTCACAGATGACAGCAACAGTCATAATAAATAGTACCCCTGTTTTGTGTGTGTTTTTAAACTAAACAGACTTCGCCATCTGTGGTTAATTATTCTGGGATCATTGCCATTATTTTATTCAAGATTTGCTATCTGGTTTTAATAAATTAATGAGGTGTTAGAAAAATCCTTATGTGAATGGAAAGAATGCATCACCACTGTTTATACAGCAATCCCGATATTCTATCAGCTGTCATTCCTCTTCTCAGAAGACATCATAGATGACTACTAGCACACCGTGTGCTTAACTACCTTACTAACCCTCCTCTGGAAAACCATACATGCTTACACAACTAAATCCTTACACTCCTCATTTCAGCTTTCCCAGACAGACTGCTCCAGCTGAAGTCCGCCATACTGGATGTCTGTTTCAGACAAACTTTCTGGAATTTTTCAGCAGAACCAGTTACATTTATTGGAGAAGGAACTCAGGAAAAAAGAAATCACTTGAAATCTGTGAATCCTTCTTAGAACATGTCTAGGATAGAGCCAAATACGAGACAGGGAGGATCAACCTTAGTAATTTAAAATGTCTTTGCAATTCCCATAAAAACCTGTCCAGACTAGGGCAACTGACACACCAGAGGCTTGCTGCATATGCTTCGGCTGCTTAGAGCTCCAGCTAGTGCCCCAGAAGCAGCTGAGCCTCTCTGTAGCCTTCAACAACTGGGCATTGCTTGGGCTGGCTGGTGAGTTGGACTTTCAAGCATACAGGGGCAGGTAGGGGCAAGCGCTAACACAGGAGTCACCAATGGACCACCTTGCTGATCCTCATGTGGCCTGGAAGAAGCAGGGTTTGGACCAGCTAGTAGGAGAGGTAAGACCCCCATCAGACAAGAGGCAGGAGACCTGCCCGGGAAGGGACTCTGCCCTACTTTGCCAGGACTCTTCCCTGGCTTGCTTGTTAGGCACCTCCAAAAGCAACATAAATAAGGCTGTTCCTAGAAAAAGGAGCCTCATCTGCTCTTCAACCTCAGTGAGACTTCAGAGCAGCTCAGGTCTCAGTACTGCAGAAGGCAGAGGGCCTGGGCCAGAAGCAGGATATGTCATCTTGTAATTAAAGATGATGTTGTAATGCGTATGCTAAATAAGGCTGCTCAAAACACTGTCATTTTGGCATTCCTTACGTTACAAATACTTAACCTTGCAACCCTAATATCTCCTAATATCTCGTTTCTACATAGTTTTTGTGTCAGTGCATTATTATATATAAATAAAACAGAAAAATTAGTCAATTTATTAATATTTAAGCAGTAATGGTTGAGGTCAGTGGTATTCCCTGGAGAATGGATGATGGGGTAAGAGAGTCGGTAGCCCAAGGAGAAGCTGGGAACTATTAGCAAAGCATTAATTACTTGAGAAATACCATTGGACAAGGTTGTCATTTCTCAGTTCACAGGGATGCCTGTGAACTTTAATTTTGGGGGTTTGGTTGTAATCTGCAAAGCACGGACAGAGGAGAACAGGTCCTGCTCCTAAGCTTGGTGCTACAAGAGCACAGAGGCCTTCACTATTAAGCAAAAGCAGCAGAAGGGATTAGACCTTGTTTGAAAATTATTAGCGTGTCACTCAGCTACATCACCCCTGAGCAGAACTGAACATCCCCACTGAAGCAGCAGTCTAAGAAGTTTTTCTCTGGCTGGCTTAATTTGGTATAATCCCCTGAATCTAGTAAATTAATACCAGCTGTCAGACATTTTTTGCTGTCAGATATTTTTCACTGTGTTCTGTTCTCTACTTGCTCTTTTTATGCCTGAGTCTAAACATTGTACCAGCTAGGGTACTGCTTAGATCAGATATTTTTGCTTTGTACCTTAAATTAGTCTGAGGTAAAAGATGTCAAATCAGTATCTTGTTTGATGTCATGGGGTCGATTTGTATAATCTGATGGGGAAAATAGAGGTCCTTTTTTTTCAAGTTAGTGGTTGAGAGCAATTAACCCGAATTTTTGGACTGTCTTAATGACTCATTATCATAATAGTAATAAATGCAACATATGTGCTAGATCTAGAAGGAAATATATTTTATACAGTGCTCAGAATGATCCCATCTGGACCAGTATGCCATAACAACACTTCCTAGAATGTCAAGACTAGAAATTTATTTATACACACATGCATACACACACACACACACACACACACAGAGCAATCTGATGTTATGCTATCATTTCTAGATTTCTAGCAGTTCTATACACAGCCATGATTTAGAACAGAATAAAAATAAGCAAATAACAAAAAAAAAAATCTTAAAAAGGGTGAAGAAGGTGGGTGGAAAAGGTACACAATCCCCAAGAACCTTTGCAAATGTGGTCCTTGGGGGTGAAACCTGGATACTGCCAACGTCAATGGGAGCTTTACCTTTGCAGGTAAAGGATCCAGGTACCACTCGAGACGGGTGGAGATCGTGCATGCCAGGGGAGGTATGTGACACACTCTCCCCTCCCCATGCTCCTACATGGGCAATAAATCTCAATTTACTTTCTTACTGAAACAAAGCACCGCACATAGCTAAGCAGATCTTATATACTCTGATAAAACCAACAATAATATATCTTTAGACTTGAATAAGAGGAAATATAGCAATCTTATCTGAGTCCCTGGCAGCCTTTATCTCAGAGACCACCACGCAATGTTATGACGCCTGCCTAGCGCTGTGACAAGGGCTTTCTGCAGCAGGCACTGACAACAGTGCCTTGCTCGTGTACCGCTGGAAGGAAGGGTTGTGACCTTCCCTGGCTCGTATCACTGTGGAAAAGATAGTGCTGCTCAAAGTGAAAGCTTTGCCTGAGCCCCCGTGCTCACAGCGGGCAGCATGCTGAGTCCCTGGGCCTGGCTATGTTTTACCCAAGCAGCAGAAGGAGCAATCCCATAGCAACCTTACGTTCTCTCCATTTGTTACACACAGAGGAAACCCCGGGCAGCTTCAGTGATGAGTTGTTTTCTGCTACTGCAACACCAGGTAACTCTTTCAATCAAGAGCACCGGACTTTCCTGCAAGTTTGATCATACCCAGATGAAAAAACAAGAGGAAATTTTAGCTCATATCCTGTAAGACCCATGTAAAGTCTAAGTCCTTTTAGAGGGAAGTGCAAAAGCACGTGTTCTCTGTGTAATTTCACTGTCCACCAAAGCGACTCATAGAGTTACACTGAAGGGAAATATTTACATACTCCAAAGGCTGAGTAAGTGTATTACTAAAGGCTGAACGTCAACAAACTAGCCTGACTATTTGGCATGACCAAATACTGAACTCTATGAAACTATTACTGGACCAAGTTAACACATAGTATAGTTTACTGGGCAGGAGTCAGCATTCACCCAAACATGCACTTGCGTATACAAAATAATGAGTTATGTGTCAATAATTTCACAGTTAGTTAAAAACCTGGCAGGAAAGAGAAAAGACTGAAAATGAAGCAACGTTTTAGGAGTAAAGAAGCATGGTGATGATGCAAAAACTTTTGAGAATTAAGATGAGTGTGACTTTGTAATGGAAATTAAACAATTGGCTACATTTGGCTACATAAGTCAGCACAGCTCTAATACTGCAAGGATCAATAGATAGGACCTAAAACTAACTGAAATCAGAAGTAAAATACTGATTAAGGAAAATGCTAATACAGGGGGCAAAGGGAAGATGGGAATAAGGAGGTGAAAATGAAAATTATCTCAAATATAGTGGAAGCAGAACTGAAAGATTTTGTGCATTCTTCATTAAAGCAACCAGACAAACTCCATCTCAAAACTTCTGAGGCTCTCCTATATGAAATCTCTGCTTTGGTAGCAAATATTTTCCATAAACTTCTCTAATTAGTGGAGGCACAATATGAGTGGATAATGGGAAATTAACATCCATATTCAAAGAATAGGGAGATAAAGTGAACTAGGCAAAATGACCTATGTCAGCCAAACCTCGATGACATTTAAGGTTTTAGAGCGAATGAGGAAAGGCAGCCTACTGAAAGTCAGGGTGAAACAGAAACTGGAGAACACAAGTGTATCAAAGGCAAAGCCAGGCCAACATATTATTTTTCCTTGGGAAGAAAAGCAACTTCTTAAAAAGCAAGCAAAGGAAACAAACTTTGATAAACACCAGCTAGCATCTTGTGGAAGATTACTTGCTCAATTGGAGAAGGTTATTACTGCAAGAACAGTTAAGAGGGCGTGCAAGCAGTTATAGGAGAGCTGACAGTAAGCTGTGCTGTAAGGACAACTGTCACTCTGGAGGGACAGTCCCTCGCGTCTGTCTTGGGTCATCCGTGTTATTTCATATTCTCACTAATGGCCTTGGGGTAAAGGATATAGGTGTCCACTGGTTAAATCTGTCAATACAAACCTGAGGGGTAGGAAGAGAAAAGCAGCAGAATATGCTTCAAGAAGCAGGAGGTCTCAGAGCCTGATTAACCAAAGCACTGAGCCTCCCACGCTAAAACTGGCCCCTTCAGCTCATCATTTCCTTCACCTCACAGCGATAGGATGCCTTCCTCTTTGAAGCAGGAAAATATCCCAAAGAGGGTTCCCAGCCAAGCAGCTGGAATCAAGGAGGATGAGGGTACATTAACTGAACATGGGAAGAGAGGGGTAGACTTGGAAAGTCTCAGCACAGTTTTGCGAAGGCAAGTCTTCCTCTGCAAACCTCTTTGAGTTTTCTGGATGGATCAGCAAGCGTGTGGAACAGGATGTATGGTTGACAGATAATCTATCTGTATTTCTAACACTTTCTGCAAGGTCATCCACCAAAGACTTCTAAGGAAACTCAGCAGCCATAATATTGGAGGCAAACTCAACTTATGACATGGAGGGAGGTGACAAGCAGTGTTCTTCAAGGGTCTGCTTTGGGACTTGTGGTGTTCAACAAATTCAGAGTGATCTGGAAAAAGCAATGTGGTGACAAAGTTTGCTGATGTTTATTCAGTGTAGTTGAAAAGGGTAATCTTAACAATTTCAGGAGGACCTCATGAGACTGAATGACTGGAGAATAACACACAGATGAAATCCAGGGGACATAAACATAAAGTCAGATCCAAAGGAAAAAAAAAAAATCCTAATTTCAGATTTCAGATGATGGTTTCCAAGCTGACCATTACCACTCAAGAGCAAAATTTTGAGGTTATGATAAATAGTTCCATAAATGCATCAGCTTAGTGCTTGGTAGCAGTCAAAACAGCAAACTGAATATTAAGAATTATTGGAAAAGGAACAGAGAATAAAAACAAGAACATCATTATGTCCCTGTACAAATCCAGGGTTTATCCACAAATTGAATACTGTGTGCAGTTCCACTACTTTCATCTTCAGAAGGACATAATAGAATTGGGAAGGGTTCAGAGAAGGGACAACAAAGATGCTTAAAGGTGTGGATTGTTTCCCACTAAGAAACAAAAACTTTATTGGTTATTGTCTCAGACTCCTCAGTCTGAAAAAGAAACAACTGAGGAAGAAAATCATAAAGGTCCACAAAAGCATGACACCCCACAGGGACAGAAGCACAGTGTCTGGCAGGCAACTCAGAAAAGGCAGTGGGGGCTGGCTGTCCAGGACGGGCACTGTAGCATCAATCATAGAAGGAGTAATTTGGCCAGCCAAGGTCTGCAGGGAGAGATAATGTCTCATTAAATCAAATACTATACTTGGGGAAGAGATGACAAATTTCTGGGCATGCCCATCCTTCTTCAGGTTATTTGGCATCTACCAGACTATACATCTGGCAAGAAAATGTTTCTTTCAAGGCCGGTATTGAAATGTCTTAAACATTTCAATTTTCCTAATGACTTGGTTGCTTTTTTGTTCATAGAGCACAACACATCAGTTGTTGTACTGTCCTCACACTGTCCATGTGCTGGCTGAAGCCCAGACAATTTAGCTGAGGTGGGAATGGGAGCACTGAGAAAGATGCTGCTGCCGATAAAGCATCAGTTCTTTAGGACAGTTTCCTATCCCATCCCCACAACGAGTTCTCTCTTTTCAGTGTGTTGGGACTTTACTCCATAGACCACAACACATGGAATCACAGAAAGAAAATCACTGCAGTTACTAACAGACAAAACCAAAGACATAAATGCACCTTTGTAGCACAGTTTGTCCTTTTGTCTGCTCTCCAAAAAGCATGAAAGCCCTCTACTGAACCACTTTTACATACCTCATGCAAATGCAAAAGCTACCCACTCCCACGAGTTCTGGGGCTTCATCCAAAAATACAGCTCCGGATACATACAGACTGCAAATGTGCTGGTCCTTCAAATTGAGACTCACTTCACTGTAACTGCATGCCATAATCTTTTCCTAAGGCACAACATACACGTAGAAAGGATCCCCCTGCACACCCTTCTCCAGCTCATTGCATAAGCCTGTGGCCTGGAGCCTGTGGCTCAACATTTTATACCTCTGCAGCACCTACTTTAGCATGAACACTGGTCGGTGCAAGAAAACCTTAGTCACTTCTCATTGACTCTCAGTTCATCACTTAGGTATTTTTTTAATTAAAGAAAAAAAAATCCAAAAACAGGAAGAGTGCTTGCCTTTGTAACAGGAGTGCTTAATAGGGTAGAGATAGCAGGGCTGCTGTATGTTGGTCCTCTTTTTTCTTGTGGGCAAGACATATATGTAAGTGATATTATTCAGCAGCGTCTGTGCATCTGTTCATGCCGTTGTGTTACAGGCTGATAAGGAAGCAATGCAGCAATCCGTAAGAAGGTGCTGTAGCTGAGCTCTCGTCTGATCCATATGCTATGATGGTATCTTCTCTGATTTACAGTCCAGCGCATTCAATTCTTTCTACATGCAGTCTGAAAGCACTTGCATTTTCCCTCCTCTGTAGTAGTCCAGTGGAACAAGAGCTTTTTATCTTACCATGTCTCCCCCGGCCCTCCCTGAAGAGAAATCTTTAACATAACAGAATGATAGAGTGTCTGTTAAATACAAGGCTACCAAGTAGGAGTTATTTGTTCTCATGCTTATTATTCCATTATTGAAAATTAAATACATTTGCCACCTGTTACCTCAATGACCTACGGTGCATGTCGGTAGAGCTCTGCCCATGTTGGCATCACCTGTGATCACCCTGGAAGTCTTTTTCAGAAAGACTGAAAGCAAGGCAGCAAGGCAAGGAAACAAGAATGCCCTGAGAGAATTAGTGGAATTGCCACAATGCGCACCGGGGACACAGTCATTAAAATGCTGCAGAATTAATTTCAGTCTGGAAATTATCCATGACATAAATGCCTTTTATAGATTACAAATTCTAATGACTTTTTGCCTAATGACACATTAAAAGTAGTTTTCCATCATTTTTAACAAATTGTTGAAAGCAAACAAACATCCAAACATCTGATAGCATAGCCTCAATTCTGTAAACTAAGGTATGCGTTTAATTTTACTCACATGAGTAGCTCTTTTAACTGCATACATACAAAAAACCCAGGAAACCAACTACATTAATCTGCGCTTGGAAAATCAGAGCCAAGGATGATCACCAACCTCCTCTCCTCACAAAGAAAAATATGTCCTTTCTTTTTGTTCCAGAGCACTTGTGGTGGAGGCTGGTTAATCTCTTTGTTGTGAGGTCAGGGTGGGGGAGCGGGAGTTAGGAAGGAGTATGTGGAAAGAAGAAGAGAAAGAATAAAGTAAACATTTCACAACAATCTCCAATGAAAGTTACCACAAGACATGCCAGCACAGCCAGATGGATTGGGTAAATACAAATTTCAACAGATTTTCCTCAGAGATGTTGTCCTAGCTTGAAAAACGACTCCATAAAAGTTGATTGTTTATAGTTTGGGATTATTTCATCTCAGCAGCTTCAGCCTAGATATGCTCCGTTTAATAAAAAACCCACAAAACAAACAAAATCCCTTTCTTAACTAAAAGTTACTTCCTAGGAGGCATTAGAATGACACAAGATACAAATTTATCGTATCCTGTCTAAGAACTATTCCTGAAGTTTTATTACTTTTCTTCCTTTCACATGCTAATTTGAAATTTAGTGTTACTCTATGAGGTTAAGCAGCTGCTGTGCACAATTACAGGAATGACCACCTATCAGAAAGGTGCAGTGATTTTTATGCATATTATATAAAAGCAGGTATACAGCACTGGCCCAGGACACGTGAAACTTCAAGCAAGTAAAAAGTGTATCACAGTTAAGCAGAAATCAATCATTATATATAGGGATTTAGAAACTGCGTGCCTGGTTAAGGCTTCCTGGGACTGCAGTCCAGCAGATGAAAGCATATACACTAAAGTATTATCTGAACCAGCGTCAATCACAGTAATTTTCTGAGAGCAAATATTTACTAGTTGCATCTAAGGAGCTGATGTATCCTTCAGACCTGCAAGCCTTTATTCTGGATTCTTACCACTAATTAAATATGTCAAAACTAGGTCCTTTCAGGAGAACAAATATAAACATAGGCTTATAAAAGAAGCCACAGGCTTATTGCTTTAGACCTTATTAATGAAGGGGAAGAGTTTGGCGGCCTGGGAAGATATTTCATGAAACTACCCAATGCAAGTTGAATGTTGGGCTGTATACAGTTATTGGCCTCTGCTCAGTCGAAACTGCTTTTGCTACCAATTATTACAGTAAAGCAACAATGGCCACACCGAAGTCCTCAGATATCCCTGAATACAGTCTCCTGCCCGTACAGCTCAGGCGGTGAGCGCAGCACAGGAGTCTCATGGGTCCCTCTGCCCCTTCCAGGAGGAGCTCGTTAGCCAAGCATCAGGGCCAGGTCTTTTTTATCTACCATCTGCCCTGGACAAGCGGCTCCCACACAGTGTTTTCCACCTCTATTCCATGTTCCCATTCTGTTTCTCTTCCACAGACAAAAGAGATAAGCAGACTTTCACTGTGAAAAGCTCAAGGCATCCAAGCATGGCAATGCGCAAAGGAAAACAGAACAAAACCTGCAAGGAGCTCCCCGCAATTTCAGCACAGCCAGAATTATAGCCCCCGGACCTCCACCTGAGCAGTGTGCTTCCAGCTCACGCTCAAACTGTGGGAGAAAACTACTATTAAGGCTGAAAAGTCAGTACGTGCAAGGTGGAGAACACCAGAATTAGAGTTGCATTTGCAATGCAGGAGGGACACGAATGTTTTTTCCTAGCCAAGACAAGTCTGATGTTTTGGAATTGCTTCTCAGCTTGATTTGAGGTAAAAAGCATCTTTTCCTTTAGCACTGTTTTATAGCCACTGCTTCACTTCTCTCTGCTTATCACAAGGGTGTTTTTATTTCCCAGCCCAAGCTAACCATCACTCGCTGGGTTTGCTGTCCCCAGCCACTCGTGTCTCTTCCCATCCGACATTCCCTGCCTGCAACTCACAGGCAGCTACGGGTAAAACCTTCTCCACATTCCACCAGCCCCCTTCAGAAATAAATACATACATGAGTCAGCTTGAGACAGACTCCTGACACACATAATTTCAGCTCATGCAGCTAAAGTCTGTCAAAGTAATAAGAAACTACAAAGGCTTCTAATGGAAAGCATTAAGCAGCCTTAATAAATAATACATTTTTTTGCTGCTGAAGGAGAAGACAGGCTTTTTACAACATGAACCTGACTCCCCTTCTCAGAGGGCATTTTCCCATCTTCTACTTCTTTCCCCAACACCTGCCTATTGTGCCTCTTCCCACTGCTTCAGTCTCTCCTGTTGCTTCCCATATTTTAGGCAAATGCTAGGTCTCATCAAAACAGGTCAAGGCCTGACTGACTGTCCCCCTCTACGGACAACAAACTCATTGTGCCATTGCAAGGGCAAGCTCAGGTATCCAAGAAGCCGTGGCAAGTGATGTCGGCACTTCTATTTATTATTAGTTCATGGATTTTAGGAATATAAACTAACTTATAATTTATACCAGCAAAATAAAGACTTCCTTCTCATTTAAAGTGAATCTATAAAGCAAATAAGCATCATAGGCAGAGCTTATTGGTGGTACGGACTCCAGGGATGCATTATTTAAAGCAATGGCCCTGGGTAGGCCAAAGA
>NW_008825080.1:1203909-1209617 GCF_000699105.1 Pygoscelis adeliae
GAGATCAATCTCTCCTGGTGCATGGCACAGGTGAGAGAGCATTATTGTCCTCCCACATGAATATAATAATTCTTTCAAATGACAAGCAGAAAGGTGGGGGGGGAGAACACATAAAGAAATTGGTACATTTGCTACCAAGTCACCTAACATCCTGTCACAGGGGTTAGGTGTTTTTTAGTGTAACAGTTAATGACAGAAGCATCCCAGAAGTAGCATGTAGTAACCAAGGTGGATAAGAGCTGCAGCTCACATTGGAGGCTCTCAGTTTCCCACCACTAATGCCACTCAAGCTACCCAATGCCTGAAGAGGCTCCAAGGGTCCCTTTCTGCCACGCACCAAAAGAGCCCAGAGCCAGGGGGCATCCCTGGCAGTCCACAGAGACGGAAGCTGGGATGGAGAAACAGAAACCTGGAGAAGCGGAGCAACGCCTGGCATGGCAGAACAGCGGCAGACTTGCAGCCTGTCTGTATCGCAAGTTGCTCAAGGAACGGCTTACAGGCACCTGCCAAAATGTGATGGCAGCACACAAGGATTAGGAGAAAGCTGTGCAATCTGGCATGGGCTAAACCACTGTCAACCACTCTTGTCTGGGAATACAGCAGCACGTGCACCACAGCACAGCTGGTGACCTGGAGCTAGCTAGGAGACATGACTGCTCCAGCAGCTTCAAAACTTGCTGTTATGTTCATTGAAAGGTGTCCTTGCGGGTGATAGATAAGAAAAAAAAAACTACTGTGGGCCATTAGTTGTTATCTGATTTAATTAAAGAGCTGTGTGGTTGTGTGCTGATAAATACACAGACAATGCTAAGCTTCCACAGAAATTGCTCATTCCCACCCCTTTTTTTCCACCTTAGGAGGGTATGAGAAACATATTTAAACCAAACAGTTCATCATCTCTAAAATGGAAAAGACCTACTTAGCTTCATGAACTAGGTGCACAATTGCAAAGTAAAAGTGTGCCAAGGAATTCTGAGACCCTGATATATCTAGCAAAAACTTGAAACTCATAAAGAGACTGTTCACCTGGAATTAGGCTTGAAAACAATTTCCAGTGTACAGTTGTGCAGTAAGGGCTATCTAGTAGTGACGGGAGTTATTGTTGTGAATGTAAGGGCCCAGATATGGTACATTAAGATGAAGATGTAGCTAAGACAGCATTAGTGCATTACAAGAAAAAAAACCGTGAGCGTAGAGACTCAGCAGGTGCAAGCTTTAAAGCAGGATCAACACTCTGCATTGAGCCCATTATGCACCAGAACCAGGGCAAAATAAGAGAGGAACACAAGTGGTATTTACAAAACAAGGTGACCTTTTAGAAAACAGCATTTCCAATTCCTCATTTTCATTACTAAGCCGGAGGACTTGCCGGTCAATGTTCTCCTTTATGGAGGACCAATCTCCAGGAGAGCAGGACTCGGATCCTGCATCCAGAAAAGAGCCTGTTGCTAGCACTGACTCCTGCACGTCCTCCACCATCCTGCTCCCCGTCCTGCCGAGCACAGCACAGATGCTGGGAGGCTTGAGCCGGGCCAGAGGAGGTCAAACCATCCCCTGGCACCCCACAACAACAGGCTGAACTAGGCAACTGATGAGGAAGCTATGAAAAATCAAAGCCTGAATAAAATCTAGCAAACATAGAAGTAGTCTTGATCCATTCCACTGGCTGACAGAAAGCTCTCACCTGCATTTTCTCCCTCTTCACAAAGACAATTGGTACATTTAAGAAATTGTCCTATGCCATCCTTCCGTCCTCTGCCTTCCCACCACATACCTAATCACCCTGTTTTCACAAATGGCAGGTGCTCTGACTGATTTAGAGGAAAAGCAGAGCATAACAAAACAGTTAAACTGTCTTTGCTTTGTTTAATGTTTTTTTAACTACTTCATTGCATACTATTAAAAAGTCTGGGTTTTAGCCCATTAGCTCAAAGCAGCAGAAAACAAACAAGCAATGAGCTTTTTCAGGATAAGATGCACACTAAAGATCATTTCATTTCCATCAACCATGCAATTTCCAAACAACACGCTATTTGTATGTGCTTGGTGTGCTTCCTCCTGGCTCAGTAGGTCTCAGATCACATTGGTGATTTATGAGATGCTACACTTACGGGTCATGTTAACGTGAAAGCACTTGGAAGAGTCTCAGATGCAGGGCTACACCAACAATCTCTTTTCTTTAAAAAAAAAAAAGTGCGGCAGGAATTGCATGTAAACAGATTGTCTGAAAACCAGGGAGACATTTTACAAGATGTGCCGAGCAAACAGCTCGCAGTCACCAGAAGACACAGTTCTGCTCTCTTCTCAGAAAAAATGAAATAGATCTGGGGTTTTTTTTCCCCTATTTAATGAGCTGAGTCAGCTCACTAAGGGGTCAAGAACATCTGAGCAAATTCAAGGGGGACTGGAGCATGGAGGACTACATAGCCAGCAGGCAACTGCCCCAGAAGTAAAACCCTTTCCTGATAGCAATGACCTGAAAGATTGGCTCTGCCAGTGCCATGAAACTTCACCCCAATTTGTATCTTAACCCCAGCCCAGCAGAGATAAAGATGGCCAGTGAATGGATGAAAGATAAGGGGCTTTCTTCCTAGTAGTGTCATCTGGCTGATTCAGGTGGATGCTTAATCACGCAGCACGAGAAGTTCCCAGGCAGAAGGATCAGCACAAAGCTACGATTTTCCTAGGCAATATTTAACACAGGTGACTTCACAACAACTGCTACCACAAAGTAGAGGCATACAGCAATGAATAAGATCCTTGCTACTTCTCAGCAAAATATCATTTCTGAGAAATAATGATGAAGGGACAAAACTAAATGAACAGGTTTTGAAGGTGTCTGAGATCTGCATGATTGTCGGTGTCAGACTGCAAATCCTTATGGCCCTTTGTAACACACTGTTTAAATCAGTGCCATTTTCCTGTTTTCTGGTATAAGAAGTCTGGAGTAAAAACAATAGGAATTGCTGTGGCACAAACTAGCATTGGATATGCACAACAGGACCTGTCTGGGGAAAAATTACACTATGAATTCTCAGATTAACATAACAGAAATAAGGACACTTTGTAACTGCAATTGAATTTATCTTTGTAGTTGCATAAGGTGGAACTCTCCTTCCGCAGCTCAACTGTTGCAGAAATTAGGACTCTCTGATCAGTCTTTGAGAAGGATCGCATGACAAGACATTAAACTTTTCCAATCCAAAACTTGAAAATTATCCTTTTATAGTCATGAGAGACTTGACCTTAGCTCTTCATGGTCCAAGTGTGCTTTGCAACTGCACATTATAAGTCATATAAAGAGCCTTTTTGGAACATTATTTTCCTTCTCATGAATGGCAAGAGCATCACTTGCTAGCAGGAGTCTAGAGCATATACATGTTCACATGAACATGCAAGCTTTGAAAACTAATATAGAAGAAAGCCCTGATTTGAATTAAAACTCTTCAGATTCATTCCTGTCATCCTGCAGATAGTAAACGAGCCTCAGCATAGATCATATTTTACAAAGAACCCAATATGGTTCCTAGAATCCACCTACGTAAAAAATAAAAACAAAATAGGGCTCCCCCCCTCCTGCCATCCCAAGAAGGATGACAGAGAAAAAAAAGATAACCTGAAGTTTCCTGTGGAGATTTGCTCATTTGTATAAATCTAGCAGAGAAAAGATCCATTTCTGTGCTCCTACTCCCACGTTTTCTGTCTCCTGAGCAAGTGGCAACACTACAGCCAGGATTTCTGGCTGTTTATATCCACTCCATGATACCTTTAGAGACCAGATAGCTTTCAGTGCGCCTGCTGTAACAACCAAACTGAAGTCCTTAACTAAACAAATACACATGTGACCAGGCAGGACTAGAGGACTCATCAGCACGTTTTGCTGGCTCATATGAGCTGGTCTAACACTGTGCTTCAGACTCATTTCAGACTCCTGCGTCCAGTTCCTGCCATCCCTTTCAGTTCTATTTCTGGTTCCAAACCCAAGTTCTATTCTTGGGTTGGAAGTTAGAGTCACTTTCCTTTGTAGCAAAATTTGTT
The DNA here is from genome assembly GCF_000699105.1 of Pygoscelis adeliae. Taxonomy (NCBI): domain Eukaryota; kingdom Metazoa; phylum Chordata; class Aves; order Sphenisciformes; family Spheniscidae; genus Pygoscelis; species Pygoscelis adeliae. The sequence continues at coordinate 1,207,948 of NW_008825080.1, forward strand.
TCAAGGAGGGAAGTAGCAGGGCAAGAAACAAACTCGAGCATCCTAAAGCACTATCTCCAGGATTATCCAGTTTAAATTTTAAAAAAACAAACCAAGCATGAGCTATTTTGATTCAGGAAGATCATTAATAATCTTTGAACTCTTTGGTTGTCCTGCGGATTGGTACCCACAACCAGATTTCAATCTCCTTTCAATGATCTCCCCTTATGAAAACAGATGTAATATAACACAAGACAATCCAAAATGGATTAAACTGGGAGCAAAAGGCACAAACTCCCAGGAGTTACTACAGCTGAATTTGAGAATTCAGTTTTTACAAACACCAACATATCCTTGCACCCCTTTACTCGTCACTCCCTAAAACATCTCCAAATAATTTTCATCCATAGACTTCACTGGTCTCCCTCCTCTTTATTTGCCTTCACACTGGACTACAGTTTTGCTATGTATTGATGCTAGCTTTCATACCAAGCAAACTGTTTTAAGAACCTCAGACCTTAAAAGAGTGGCAGGATGCCCAGAGCATAAAAATCAGTGCTGCCTTCTAAAGCCCGGTAATGCTAATCACAAGCATGATAGAGTCCAAAATATCATAAAGTCAACTCAGCACAGAAAACTGAAGTTGTTGTTATGAATCCAAACCTCACCAAATCTACCCATAAGAACAATTTCACATTTGGACTAGATCCGCCTAAGCATTCTGCCTCCCCCAGCAGCCAGGAGCAGAAGTATAGGCGCAAGAAGAATGGCACCATAGAGATAATTCCTTGGGACATTAACTCAGCTTCCAAAATTTTGTACCTACAGGCTTTCCTGAATCAGAGTTTGTGTATTCAATCTATTTCCATTAATTTGCCCAAGCCCTTCTTGAACCATTTTGGCTCAGCTGTTATTTGCTTTGCTTCAATCCACCGTCAGGTTGCTTTCCTATTGCTATTACAGAAGACATAGGGCAAAGCTGGATTTCCACAGCTTCACACACACTGAGCAGAAGAAAAAGAAGCATGGGCAAGCACTGTGGAGACACAGCCAACCTGCATGGATGTGAACCAAACCAGCATAGTTACATTGGCTATGCTATTTCATGTTCTTTGAACTTTTAGGACTTACTTTGGCATCTTGCTGCTTCACTTTCATGTGGGTAAGAAACCTGGCAGGAGAAGAGAGAGACAACGACTCTTTTTGCTGTGAGACTTGGTTGGGTTTTGTGGTTCCAGGTGAAACCTGAACAAAAGGAAGAGAGCCCCAAATCATGCACTCCATGCACTTCAGACGTCACTGCTAACTTTTAACATAACCGGTCTCAAAACAAGACTATTCAGAGCTGGTAGAAGAGGATGAGAACTCCTCTGCTTCAGTCTGTGCTTGGAAGAAGAGGGTGGAGAAGGGGGGCAATACCCACTCCCACAGCTCTGACCCTGGATCCCTGTGTTGCTACAAACTGCTGTTGTCATCTAATTTAATATCATTGCAGTTCAGATGAGCACATGTTGGTAAACAAAGCAGCAATGGAAGGGCAGCATCCTGTTTACATTTCACTGCAGGATGATTCATTTATGGTTTTTCAGCAGGCCAGAGGCTGTAATCATGCAAAAGGTCAGCAGTTTCTGCTAGGGCTTTTGCATTTAGTCAGAGAGTGTTTAGGTTAAAAAAAAAAATCCAGTGTTGAT
>NW_008825080.1:1209711-1213326 GCF_000699105.1 Pygoscelis adeliae
TCATCTTTCCTGGAAATCAAGAGTTTGACGTAGATGGAACTTCTTTAATTTAAGGTATGGAAAACACTCCCCATGTTTCAAAAGAATGTTGATTGTCTTTGAGTACAGCAAACATAATCCGCCCGCAAACCATGCCTTCTGGTGGACGCTGGCAATACACCGCCTATCACAGATCCCCAAAACCAGCATTGCCAGGCTTGCAAGGTGAAGGAACAAGAAATCATCCTGAGCATTAATGGCCTCTGTTAAATGAGGCTGGGGGAAGCTCTGTCATTGTTTGGATAAACAATTACAGATGAGCAAATAATCTAAAGCACTTGCCCTTCTATTATAGAGCAGATGGCCTGCAGGATCAGCCATTTAACTTCAGCATTAAGATATCGAACACGACATCCGGCACAGTAGGAGCTAATCAGTTTCTGATGAACTATGATTTCTTCATGCTTAGCATTTGCCTGAAATCTCATCTTCTACCCCAATCACTGAGCTTTACCTTTCGCATGCATTATGTACAGCTTCACATGGTGTGGCTTCATTGTGAAGGTAACACTGCACGTGCGGGCAGTGCTTGTCCCCGGTCTCTTCAGGAACACACTTTATGAAATCTGTGCACAAGCTCTCAAATAAGCTATTGATTTAGAAGTTGACACCAACTCTTAAATATAGCAAACCCTCCCAAGGTGTATCCTCTTCAAACACTAAACTTAGCTCGCCTATACTAGAATTCATACGAGGAACAAGCTTTCCCAGCTGTTGGAAGAGTCTGACCTTACAGTGCTACATGATTTATATTACAATCAAATAAACATGGCCTCTGAGAAGATTAGAGCTACTTACTCCTTTCCAAATACTCCCTTACATATGCACTTCGAAGCCAAAGTTGTTCTTAAATCAGTAACTACTTCAACAAGCCCTCGAGGAACTAGGATGTAATTATTACAGCATCAGCTCCTGATTAAGGACTTGTTTGAAAAAGGGCTCATTAATTTGCATGCACATCTGATTGACTGTGATGGAAGGGAGCTGGCAGAAAGTTATGCAGGGCACTGGCTCCCCTACACAGTGCTCAGAGCATCAAATACATGTCTATAAGAACAATGGGCACCTGTTTGTTTTCCATCTCTTCTATACCTTAACCCCTAAAAACTCAGATCTCTCCTTTTCTTGCTGGCCTAATTAATACTAACATTTCTGTACAAGTCTATCCAGATTGTAAAGATGTTCATAAAAAATAAAGTGATTCAGGAAAGTCTGACCTGTTTCCAAAGAGTGCATGACAGGAGAGAGGGAGGCCAGCATGGCTGGGGAAATAATTTGCTGCCTGTTTTTCACTGCTATATAAAATAGAGCCATCTTATAGCAATATGAAAAGTAACACTGTACAACTGTTAACATTATATTAAGGACTGCTGAGAAAAATGTGAAAATAGCTCAATTTTATGAGTACATTTTAATAAGCAGAAAGATTTGATCACAATTTTACCCGCAGTGTGAAAAGGGAGATTTATAAACTTTATAAGCCAGGGTATGCAACTGAATTATCACAGGACAGTTGGCCAGAGTTATGTTGGAAACCAGAAGGAAGGTAGCTAAAACTACCGCACTAGTTAAGCAAGACAAAGGCCATTGGAACAGGAACAACAGGAATAATAAATATGCAGGAGTACACAGGCCAATTTACCTGGCAATGTTCCCCATCATCAGCTAATGGTACCACTAACCCACAACAAGGATGGAGCCCCACCTGCAGAGAGGCCAGGGTGCCAGCAGAAAAGTCTCCATCTCCAGTTCCACCACCAACTCCAGCACACACATGAGCAGTAACTTTGGCTCCAGTTTCCCATGCCTGCATATAGCTGGTGGGAAGTACCTACAACCTCATTTTGAAGACAACGTGCACCCTGGAGCTGACTCTGTTTTGATGGAGCATTCTATGAAAAATGGGAAGAAGTTCTGCGGGGATGTCAGGAAGGCACATTTTCTTCATACTCTGGCACAGCAGAAATGCAGAGCTAACGTGTTTGTCCTCCCAGTTACTTCCGCACTTCTTCCATTTGTATAATATTCAATATTTCAGGTCAGACACTGGTGCTGCTTTCAAGCGACTGGCACATCTTGCACACAAAATCCTTCATGTTCTTAATTCCAGGGAGTTATGGTCTGAATAAATGGTTGCAAGCTGTTTGGGGGCAATAGCTCTCCCCTCTTTCAAGAGTGTTTGACATTACCGGGTCTTCAGGCGCTACCACTAACACACAAGCTTTTCACCTGCTGTTGATTCCAACCATTCATAAGCTTTTTCCCAAACTCCAGAAGGTTTTTGTTTTGTTTTACTTTCCTAAATATACACTTGCATGTTTGCCTTGGCAAAAACATTCCTGTGTTCGCAGTTAAACTTTCAAGAACCTGAAGGAATCCAAGAGACATCCACCTTTTTTTTCATAATCTCAAAGTGATCACGTTGGCAGCTGCTACCACTCTTCTGGACATAGGTTATGCAGTTCTTTCCAAGGACCATTTGTCCCCCTCTCCCCCTCCCTAAGGATTAATTCTCGCACTCCTGACAATAGAGTACTATCCAATATCTAGATCCTGGAGAGCAGTTTCATCTGCAAAAGGACCACCTCTGAGGTGGACAAATGCCAGGTATTCAGGCCTTTTAAAATTTTTCCTTCAAACCTTGCACAACGACAAAGAAAAGCCTGTTCCTCTGCCTTCCTATCCATTTTGCTTCCAGTTTGCTTGCCTTGCTTTGTTCTGTGTGCTTTTACACTGGTGATAAACACAGAGGACTGATAGCAGTGAACATGGGCAGCTCTCTGCTGTCAGTAGTTATTTAGCACCTAGCAAGCACCAAAGGCTCGGCAGGGTGGCCACATTCACACACACCGGGATTATTGACAAACCCTTTCCCAGCACTGCTGCAGTTCTGGCAGAGCAGCAGCCAGAACCGACACCCCGCAATGTCCAGGGTAGTTTTGCAGGCTTCTGCATGCGATAATAATTGGGGCACGCATGTGCTTTCACACTATCCCTGCAGCAAGAAGAGGGAAAATCTCCAAGTGGCGGGATGGCCTGGCAGCTCTGAACGGCACCTCCCTCCAGCAGGCACACAGCTCTGTAGAGCAGAGCTCAGTACCAGGGCACAATGCGTTTCGGCACCCTGTAGCACAGGTCACACTGACTGTACAACAGCATGGCACGGTGCTGCAGAGCCTGTGGGGCCATGCACAGCCCCCCTGCAGCCCCTTCAATTGTCTGCACCCGCACCACAATGGCACACAGCTCCAAGCGGCTGGCACCACCACAGAGAGGAGCCCAGGTGGCACGGCCCTGGAGATGGCCCCCCAGCAGAAGGTGGGAGCTGCAGGCAGCCCAGGGTCACGTTACCTCAGCAGGCAAGAGTAATCTTGATGAATTTGAACCCACTGCCCATCCTTGGAGACATTCAAAAGCCCTCTGGACGTGGTCCTGGGCAACCAGCTCTAGGCAGCCCTGCTTGAGCGGGGAGATTGGGCAAGATGACCTCCAGAGGTCCCTGCCAGCCTCCACCATTCTGTGCTTCTGTGAAATCTTAAGATCTATCAGCTCCTACTGAAGACAGTTGTGTAACTG
>NW_008825080.1:1213552-1235775 GCF_000699105.1 Pygoscelis adeliae
AAAGTAAAATTCATAAAAATTACACTGTGACCAACACCACCCAGTGTTCTTGTTGAGGATTGCAGAACCAGAATAAAATAAGAGATTTTAAAACTCATAAAATGCAAATCAGCATACTTAGATAAACACTGCCAGCTGGTGTTATGTCCAAGAAAATCTTGACTTTCTATATAAATATGGTTTTAGTAACAGCCCAGTAGGAACAGATCTATTTTCCTGAGGAGTAGAAAAGAAAAATGGTTTAATCAAGCTGTCTCTGCATGGCTGCAAATCAAATATTATTCTGGTGCACAGGAGCTTTGCAGTTTATATAACCTGCCTGTGGAAATACTAGAGAGATTGATAAAGAAAAGTGAAAATTGTTTAAATCAAGATGAAATTGGAAATGCTTAAAATCAATAAGACATGGAGTTACTTTCATTGCTCAGTAAACAGGGAAGAAAATGAAGCTTTAACACCTGCAGGTAATGAGTTACAGCAATACTCATTAAAAAAAAAAATACTTTGTCCCTACCCTTTTATTTTATTGATGTGACCAGCATTGATGCCTAGGAAAGGATATAATAAACAAACATCAACACAAAGCTAAATATTGCAAAAGTGTATTTGCATTCCATTTAGGAAAGATCTGATACATGAAAGCCATGAGCTGCTGATTGCTGCTTTTGTTTCCCAAATGTAAACCCGTGCACGTTGTAAGGTCTATAAAACCAACAAACAAACATGATGAGTTCATTGGACTAAGTGTTCACTTTAACCCCAGAATACATTAATCTGTATGTACAAATACTGTGTGAGAAGAGCTCTCTGTTTCTCAATTACACACTGTGGTTTTTATACACATGGTAAATAACCTTTGAAAATACTGCCTCCAATTTAACCTACATAGTAAGCCAATTCACTGCTCAAACACGAATATAAATCACATAATTCAGGAAAAGAAGAATTGGTTTTCTTGCAAAGTCCTGAAAAGTGGAACTGTTTGTTCTGTGTTCGGTGGGCGCACTTGGCAGCAGTGACCCCAGAAGTGACTCCCAGCAACAGCCTCGTGCCCTGCGGTGCTCCTCACAGCTGGGGAGAGCGTGACGGAGGGACAGACCAGCCTCCTTACTTTGCAGAGAGCCGCTTGACATGTTCAAACATTACCATGCGGTTTAGTATATCCTGAAAAATTGTAGAGGCCAGCACAAGAAGTATCCACTGAAGAGATGTTTTTAGAAAGATCTGTAGGTATTACACTGGTGCAGGTGCCACCTGCAGGTCATTAAACAGGCAGCACAGGAAGGAGACGGCATGATTACTCCTAATCTGTTCTTCCAGGTCCTCACTCAGACTTACTCAGTCCATACCTACCACACTTGAAAATAACCTGTGAGGACTCAAGCCTCAGCAGAGAGTTTATATTTTGCTTCACTGAGGCAGGGTTTTAATCAGTAACAGACAGACACCTATTTATTATGACTCTTGGGAGGTAGCCCCAGCCTGGAGGGAGGATAAGGGCATATTCTGCGTATACAAGGCAGCACATGCTGCAGTCGGCTTCTGTTCTGAACCTACTCATGTTTCTTCAAACCAGGTGCCTTCAGCAAAAGCTGCATCTCTGCCTGCTGCTGCAACCTATGTATCTTTGGATACCTGGGCCTTAGTGCCTACATCAACAGTTTTAAACTTCTGAGCAGTGTGTCCTTTAACAGGGAAGGCAGAAACGATGGAACATCCCATGGAATACAAGATGGTTCAAAAAGAAACTAAGGACTGAAACAGGATCTGTTCTTGGAGTCCTCATACAGCTTAAAGAAATCATATGCATATGCACATACATGCTCACACATACGCATTGGCTTTAAAGAGTTTTTTGTGGGGTAAGAATTAAAAAATCAGCAAACCTGCAATGTCAATTTTTGATTTTTTTTAATAGATTTCCATCTCCAACAGAAAGTTACAAAACATTTAACAAGAAAAAAAACTTAAGTTTTCAGCTGAAGAAAAGTACATTTCCTACTTAAAACTCTCATATCCAGAACGTACTCTATCCTACATCACATCATACAGTGACATTTATGAGATGGTTGCTCAGTTCTCCTATATTTCACCTTGCTCTATTGTCCAGTTCCTCTAGAAAAGACAGAGTGGTGAGTACACCCAGCGTCTTCACTCAAACACCTATTGCCCTGGCAGCCTGATCCCTCACATTTTGGTCTGCTTTATGTATTCTTTTACCTGTAGAGCGAGACAGGCTACAAAATGTCCTTTCCTGCAAAAAGGGCCCATCTTACAGCCAATGAAAATAATTTTATGGGACTGGAGCTCTTAGACTTCATTCTGCTGCACGGCTCTGGCTTGAGCACTCCCACACAGCAATGCCACCTGCTTACAGCAGCGTGATGCACCGTGCACACCCCAACTTGTGCAGCATCGCTGTAATCATCAATGTGTGAAAAATGTAATCTGCTCTGTCTCTGGCATAATCAGGAGAAATCCTTAGATTTGAAACACTGCATGATATTTGTGCTGAGCAAAGGGAGGATGGAAACGCACAAGCTTTTCTTACAGGGCAAAAAAAGCAATTGAAGAAATGGTGAAAGATAAGGGCAGAGGGCTTCTTTTAAATGACTGCTAGCAGGTGTGTTTTGTTTTGTTTTGTTTTTAAAGGAGTGAAAATCTAGGCCCTGATTTAAATGGTGAACGAAGTGAAGGTTTGCATGAGAGATAGCAAAAACTCTTGAGTACCACCTTAGCTCAAGTTGAGGCGTGGGCAGATGGGGGAATAATTTCTCCACTGCAGAATTAAAAAGAACGGGACCTGCGGATTTATTTCTCCTCTCTTGGATGGACACGGACCTGCGGATTTATTTCTCCTCTCTTGGATGGACACCTCCTGCTGTTTTCCAAGGAGCTGGAGACAGCAGCAGGCAGCTTTATTTCACTTGGACCGATGCCAGGATAAAAGCCAGCCTCTCCTCCTCCAGTCACAGGCTCCATGAATCCCCAAAGTCTTACCATAAAAGAGCTTTGTACTGTGTAAGTGCGTGACCTCCACTACATATGCAGCCTTTGATTTTTATTTATAAAAATCCTTAAGCAGCTTTCTAGCCCCACATATCTCTGTTCCCTACAGCAGGAGGATGTGCCCACAACCACAAACAAACATGTGAGCAAGGAACTAGAGGGCCTTTAACCCAGGACTCAAACACCTGCATCATCTCTTACCCAATTAGTGTGACAACAGAAGAAACCAGTGAGAAGTGTTGTCTTCCTCCCTGACCAAGAGAGGCGTATCACCTCACATCCCAGAAACAGGCTGGCACGTTAATACATCTTATTCCCTAACTCCCTTCGGTCTGGATAGTTAAGACAAAATTGCTTTTAATTAAAAGCCTAAAGCCCAGTCGTGAAGTCTCATTTACAATCATAGTGAATATCTGTTACTCCCACTGATGAACAGGAACAGGGTTGCTCTCCATCTTTGAAAAATGAGACAATTACATGTCAAAATAAAGGTGCTTCACGCTAGCTACCCAGATTTGAAGATTTTATCCAAAAGCCATAAAAACTTGTTATAAGTACTTATGGCTCATTTCCAACAAGCATGCATCAGTATCAGAACTGCAGTGCAGGAGAGAGATAAAAACTTCTTATAAAACCCCAGCGGAAAAAAAAAACCTCTAAGTGAGCTGCAAGTTGCAGACTGTAAAAAGCCATCTCATCCCAACTCTGACAAGAAGCAGTCTAGCTGCAAGTACACAAATGAGAGCACATCTCAGCTGTATCTTTTCTGTCCTCTAGTGTCAGCTTTCTGTGATGAACAGAATGAGAATAAGCATTTTTCTGTTTTTCATTTTAACTGCTTTGTTTTAAAGAAAAACCTGTCCTATTGTGAACACTGAATACTGGTAGAGACACCTCTGAAAAGAGGCAAAGTTTTGACTGAAAAACATCAGCCTTCGCCAAATCCAACTGCAAAGTTTCAGACAGCGTTACTGCAGCACATGAATGCAACCAGCAATCTTCAAATAGGACATTTACCTCAGAGGAGAATCACGGCAGAACAGAGAATGCAACTGATTTTGCTCCCAGCTTTTCTTTAAACAAATGTTCATGTATGCACAGAGTTTGTGTAGCTAAAAACAGAACTGTCTTTCCCTCCTTGATTTACAATATACCTATACATGCAGGCTGTTCTGCTGAAAAACATATCTAGCCAAACTCCAACCTACAACAGGGCCATTATTTCAGTCGTTTCAAGAGTATAGTCATAAATTATACCAAAGTAGAGCAGTTCTGTGAACAACACAATTGTCTCTGCATTTAGAGGTTGGTATAGTAAAGTATCAAAAAGACCTAGAATACTTAGTGATACTAGTTTAGAAAAATAAAACCAGATTAACTAATAGTTGCACAAAATCTGCGAGTAGAGCAGGAGCACAGACCAGAGCCAGCCGAAGATCTCCAGCACCCTCTTCTGGCTCCTGGAGCCTACAGGCACGACCACAGCTGGAAACCTCCCTTCTTGCTCATGTGACATTGATAGACCCAATTAATACGCACCCAGATGCAAGCTAATGGGATGCCAGTGCCCTCAGCAGCACTAGAGTTAACAATATAGGACATCCTATAGTTTTGAAAATTTCAGGAAGAATTTTCAGCTGTTGCGATCTTGTTCCTATGAGTCTCAGCATCCATTAGTTGTGTTACTGTACTTGTCAGAAGCCGTAGATCCAGGGCCAGAACTTTAATGTACCGGACAACGTACAGGCACTGGAAAAAGCTGCTTACAAGAGACTGATGGGAGAACAGAGACAATTCACATGCAATATGGTCCAAAAGCCAGGCAGAGATCAGAGTAGCCTGAGTTGCCAAGGTTCCTCGTTTTGCTTCATTTCACTTTGGAAGGTTTGGGGCAGGGGATGGGCGGGATGGGGAGGTCAGACACCATCTCTAGGAAGGAAGATAACAATGGCATTTCATTGACCTCCAGAGACAGCATGCAAGGAAGCATAAGAATGTCCTTTTCAAACCTGACTGCATGGATGACACAATCCAGCATCACTGGCCAAAGGCAGATGCCATCCTCTTGAAGTCAAGTGAAAAGTGACACATTGAGTGGGCGTGTCTACACCACAGGGGGCTCAAAAGCATGTTTAATGTAATCAGGGGCAGGAGATACATGGAAGGAGCCAGAGAGGATCAAAGATGGGAGAAGAACCTGTGCAGCATCACCCTGAGACAGGTGAGGCAGCATAGTGCTGAGGTCAGAGGCGATGCTGCTGACTCGAGAGCTGGGCAGATGAGAAGAGCCCCAGTGAAAAATCCTGAGATACATGGGCAGAACAGATTATACCTTAGAGATGCTATACAGTGAAAATCTGCAACAGCTAGAGGCGGTTATGAGAACCCACAAATTGTGAAAGATGGAGAGACACACAAGATAACAAGTTAATAATTAGGAATGGAAGAGAAGAGCAAAATGGTCAGAAGATACTATTTAAAAGTAAGAAAATAGAAACCAGACCATTGTTTGGGAAGTTTGTTCTCTTGGCTAAGCAATACCGCTTCTGCTCTGCATGGAGCCATTCACTTTTCTTCCTGTCACATTGGTCGTTGGTGTCAATAGCTCTGAGATCTGGGCCACACGATATTGAGCAGCTTCTTCCTCTTGGGGGTCAGATACTTCAAAAACAATCAGCAGCTCACCTCTGTTCTCTCTGGCCACACCACGGCCTTTTCTCCCTGGAGTCACTAGAGCTCCTGAGAAGCCCAGACTTTCATTACTTTGCACAGAACTAAGGTACAGAAAGGACCCTTGAAGGATGACCACGCAGAGGCCCTGTCCAAGCAGCTGGAGGGGAGGGTCACCTGGCCTGGCCAAGGACTGATGTTACCCTAGGACCATGCCAAAGCAAGCCATAGATAAAATGACCTGTCTGTCCCTGCATGGTCAAGCTTTCTGGCATGATGGAGTGGATAATACCATCCAGGTGCCAGTCACAGAAGAGCTTTGCAGGAAGACCAGGCTTATGCTGAAGAAGTTCCTGGGAACGAGAGCTTCCTCAAGAGCAGAGAGGACAGCCAGATGCCCCGGCAGCAAGGCCCAAAGACCCCTTCCTGCGCTCTAAGCCAAGCTGCTATTCCCGGCACCGTTAACAACCAGGAAAACCAGCCATAAGCATAACCATTAACTCCCCTTACATTGATACATGATGATGACAGCAGCCAACATACTGCTGCTGCTGGGCACCCCTAACGTGAGCAAACATTATGAAATACCCTTCCTCGATCCAGACACACTCTCCCCACAGTGCTCCCTGCATGCCTGGCAGAGCAAGGGCTCGTCCTGCTCACCATCGACCTCTCCACACCGGATACTCCCCCTCACCTCCCAATAAAGCCAACAACACTATTTGTTCCCTGTCACCCTGCAGCTCTACCAAGATTGCCACTGTTTCAAAGGTAATCAAAAAGGTTCCTCCTTTGCTGAGGCTTCCTATGTATTAGCTAATGAAGTCTGTCCAACCTGGTTTGGCAAATCCTAACACAGTTACCTCACATAGCAGACATGGGTGTTTATAATTTTTTCTTAAACAATTAACAGTGAAACTGTTGCAGAACTGGGCTCCTCTGCTCAGCTTCCATGCACCCCCCATCCACACACCTCCTTCAGACACTGCCCAGCAACTCACTGCTCAGCCAGAACTATTTCACGCACGTTTCCTCCACGTGCTTCCATATTTACTCTTTGACAGGGCTTAAACACCATTAAAGCACTCAGACACCAATTTACCAGCTTGCCGGTCTTTGCTGCCTGCACCAGGTACTGGCTGTGCTACAAAGCCCTCCAGCTCAGCCTGGAGCTGTAAGCCACCACTTTCCATCAGTCCTCCTCCCCCCTCCCGCTTCTCCTCCCCCCGCCGGCCATATTTCTGAGCCCCCCAAAGCCTGCTGAGCCCCCCACTCACATGGCACCCATTGCTCCCACAGCCAGTGCAGCACCAAGACCTCACTGGCCACCCTGACGGCTCTCCCTCAGAGGCCAGTTTGCTTCCCCAGCCCCACCAGGCAGCTCAGGCCCACCTGGGAGGTAACAAGCAGCTCCTGATCTGCAGCTGCAGCACTGCTGAAGCCCCCTGAAGGCTCAGCAGAGCCAAGCTGCCCATCCTTCATTTTACTCAACTGTTTCTGCTAAACACTGAGCTGTTCCACCACCCAGCCCCACGAGCCATGCCTCTGCATAGTCCTCTTTGTCCTTTGTTCTTGATATTTCTTTAGAAATTTTTTTCCACTGTTTATTAGAGCAGTTTCTTCTCCAGCCTTATCTCTCCACCCCCGCCCTTTGAAGCCAGCTCTAGCTGCAATTGCTACCTGCCATTGGGCATCCAGGGGAAGAAGCCAGTGAGTGAGTCCTAGTGGGTGAAGATGTCTTGATCTACGTCCTGCTCCCTCAGCCCAAGTGGGGCAGCTTCTGGGCCTGTCTTTTTGCTACTAACTCACTGTTTCTGCACCACAAAATCTGCCAAAAATTCAGAGGTGAGGCCATCTGCCTTTCAGAAGTCTTAATAGGAGCCAGACAAAAAAAAAAAACCTGAAGAAAAATGCAGATTTAACCTACGCTGTAGCTGCCCAGTTTTGACCAATGCTGAGTTAAGGCAGCTGCACATAATTCTTTTGATTTCATTTCAGTCAAGTACCTGCCTCACATACTTGGAGAGCTCTGGCCTTTCCCCGCTCCTGCCCTACTCCAGCAGTGATGCACCCTTTAGGTAAGGGCACTTCTACACCCCAGGTTACTTGGAGGATGCCCTCATACTCACCCACAGGACTGTGCCTGCTTCTAAAATGCTTAAGGATTTTACAGAAGCTCTAGCTTTTTTCTAATCCCTTTTTCAATCTTAATTTTCCCATTCATACAACAGGAAACTATTCTAATATCAGGACCACCTTTGTTAAGCGGCAAGAGAAAGTTATTCAAAGAAAATGAAGGTCAAGCACTTGCAAGATGAGAAACAGAGAACCTGACTGAAGGCCAGGAAGCACAAGCCTGTGCCACCTTCAAGCCCTTGCAGGCATGCATTACTTGTTAGCCTTTAATTGCAGAAGCACATACCATTCACCTGGCAGGACACCTGCCTTACTCAGTATTTTGTTTTTACCTACTCCCCTCCTCCTAAGTGTGCCTCTGGTACTCTTGTACTGAGTCCTTCACCAACATTAACTTACCTTCACATCCTTGTGGTTAGCCCACAGTATGGTCCATTTTCTCCAAGTAAATAAATTACCAAGATTAAGATAAAAATTTTCAGAAACATCCACTAAAATCAACATCTTGCTTGCTTATTGTTAAACCTGGCACATCCTGACCAGCTTTATGTTCTCTCACCATAAAGAAAAAAAAAAGTAAAAAAAAGAGACAAGAAATAAGAGAACCACATCAAACCTCTACATGAGCCATCTAAGATTTTTACTTTCTTACAATGCAACTGCATAATTTGAGATCATCACATGCAGCAAATGTTGGCTGTAATCTTCTAACACAAGACTAGCCACCAAGAGACAGGGAGGAACACTTCACTGGCATTAGAAGACAAGTGAGAGCACTTTGAGGCTGCATGATCTGGATGGAAACATATTGCAGACCTTTCTTTTCAAAATTATGAGCTTGTGCCACCTCCTGTTTGTTCCCATTTATTCTTGCCACTGAAACTTCTTTTTCCTCTTTTGCCATTGAGTTCTCCCCAGTTTTAGCTGCCTTCATCCCACCTGCTGGGCTCTGCCACCCCGCAGCTACATCCCCAGTGACCTAGTCAGCCAAGGAAAACTGGTCCCACAAACTTAAGTATTTGGCAGTTAAGTGACTGAGAGCAAGTCCTTGCAGTGGAAGCATAAGGTAACCATAACCACAGCCAGTATCACCAGTTCCACCTGCAACCATGTGTTCCTTTTTCAGCAGTTTCATCAAACAAAACACTAAAAATTAAATCATACTAATATATAGTTTAACTGGAAAATTAAGGTGTTTCCACCCTGCATTTTCAGAAAAACTAATTCATTAACCTCAGCTAAGAAAATGTTTTTATCCTCTACAAAAGTTATTTGTGCAGGCCCACTTTGGAGGTGGACAATCAAAAAAATCAGGGCAGAGAAAAATGCTCATGTGAGGACTTAGTAAAGTATCTGTGTACTTTACATTCGTATTCAAGCTTCTTTTTGAAACAGCTTTCCAATGCAGACAGAAGTATTTCTCAGCTTTTGGTAATGAAGTGTCTACAGCTTAGCATAAACAGTGGCTTGATTCAGTAGGCTGCTTACAGTACATGTCAACTCCTTACAGACCAGCTCATTTCAAACATTATCCTTTCTAACAGTATACTTTGTTACCTAAAGCAATGCTACAGGAAAAAAGCGAACCTGGTAATTGATGAAGAGGCCCTTCAGCCTGGTTATAATTTAAGTTCTGTATCTCCTGGGCAGAAAAGAACACGATACTCATGACAAGAGCCACCAGTAACACCAACAGGTACAAATGGCAAGCATAGAAAATAAGTTATTGCTAACAATTCTACAATGTCCCCTTGTATTACATTCAAATTTTGTGTGTGCACACATATGCCAGATGACTCAAAGCTCAATCATTTTTCATCTGTCCATGATGCAGTCACTTGAGCTCAGACAGGATGCTCCATAACTTGCTAAAGATGGTTCCACTTCAGCAGCCTTGCAACAGGAAGCAATGGGAGACAGAAGATGCAAAGATTAGAATAGCATAAAGGTCCCAGACATCAAGCTATCACACAGAAGAAGGAATACGAATCAAAAGGAAGCCACTGTACCAAAGCCACCACACTAGAATAAGCAGGATCAGAGCTGCACATCATGTCTTGCTATTGGCTATACTGAGTAACAGATTGGAGGAAAAGCCACATCACCTTCCTTGACCCAGCTGTGAGAACACTAAGGCAACAGTGGATACTGTCTGGCTTCAGAGGAGGTCAGGAGCTGTCTGTTGGTACCTGATGCAAAGAGGCCTGTTTCAGAATCTATAGGCTTAGAAGATGGTAACTCAGGACAGCACACAGCCAATCTGGTTATCTAGCAAAATGCAATAGCTCAGGCCACCAGGCTGCTCCAAGTTCATCTTTCAAGCATCTGCAATTTCTTGCATGAGTTTCAAGTCTGACTGCTTTCTGGCAGAGTAGGAGTTTGCTTTCCTTTGTTTCCCAAGCTGAAACTCTGTAGCACCTTGCTTAGTACCACCAGAACCAGTTATCCCCCAACGCCTCCTAAGGGGAACTCAGGTTCTCTCATATTGACCCAAGGTCCATCAGCCTGATGTGCAGATGCTTCTCTGGACATCAGCAATCGTACCAGTTGCCAAAAATACTCCCTTCCACTTCAAAGCTGTATCTTTGACCTGGATAGGATAGGAAAGTAAATGAGCATTTGCCCTGCAAGTATGGAACAACATTTGTCTATAACAGTCATGCTATTGCCAGGGGAATAAATAGCTGCATACTAAGAGGATGTCCAAGGAAGCTGTATACAGAATGAAGTCTAAATAGCAAGCATACTCTCAGGTACCTTTGTAGGGATTCAAGAAATGCATGCCGCTATAGATCCTGTAAGACCTCACATCTCCATCAGATCTCCACAAGAGATTGCAATGGAAGCAGGCTTTGGTAGGCACTGAATTCAGTAACAGAGCAGTACAGTCTATTGACCAACTGGTCAAAGGTATGAATTTTTCTTTAATCTGTCTGAAGGTCTTTCCTAGATGGCAACACACTAAGAAATAGACCCCAGAAGCTGCTTACAAATCTCTGAGGAAGCGCAAACCTTCAGAGACAGAAGAAACATTTTGATACACACCTACGCCTCACACAGAGCCAGCCAGACTGCCTTGCAAATCGCTGCCAGTGCTGGTTTAGCAAATGCTTTGCCAGCTACCTCTAGGGAAAGCTGAAGAGAGAGACAGGGAATGAAAGAAACCTCAATCAGTTTGCAATAAAGCTCACTGATGACTATGAATAACAGGAAAGCTGACCAGCTAGTCAGCACATTTATCATCCTAATGAGCCAACAATTCTTGGTGCACAACAGTAATAATCCTTAATCAGACCAAAAGTTCCCTGCAGCTGAGTAAACTGCCTCAGCCACTGCCTAGCAGCAAACAGAAAACAGGGAAAAAACAAAGACATCCCTGACTAAACTCTCCTTCCAGTTTCTAGCAGCCACAGTTTAAATGTATCTCCTGAAGAACAGGTATTCTTTAAAGAAGAAACACTAAAGTTGAGGTCCCCATCATAAATAAAGCAGATTTTTCCCCCCACAGGCAATTACATAGGAGAACAAAAATCAAGTTCCTTCACACTGGATAACGTATCTCAAAGACTGAGATAAGCAGCAAAAATCTATTTCAGAATCTTGATTGGGTCCAATATGCATCAATGGACAACCTTACTGTAATTAACTCTCTTTTCAGGAAAGACAATTACCTTCTCTCACCAGTTAAGAGAGGAAAAGACCCTGTCCAAGTCAGTGAGGAAGGCCTCTGGTCATTCTAGATGAGGTAAAGGCACCCCAGCTCCCTACCATAAACACAGGTACCCTCCATACCAGCAGCAGACTCAAGAGGGCACATCCCTCATGCAACAGATCAGAAAATCAGTGAGTGACTCATCAATCATCTTCCCTTTTGAAGGATGGAAAGGGTAACCAGGAAGATACAGTTCTCTGCCAATAAAGACAGGATGAAGAGGAGAAATGGCAGTGACTGCAAATCATACAGCAGTGCCATGTCTGCATGCAGCAATCGGCGATTACTGTCATTGAAGTCAAGCTCTTTCAGCCCAGCACTGACAAACTATCCCCAGCAGACATTCTCTAACATCCAAAGCTTGCTAGAACCTACTAAGGGAATGGGCAAGCTTAGTCCACCAACTTCTTAAGCCTTTAAGGCAGACTTCCTTGCTGGCGTTTAACCTGCTCAAGCAGAAAAACAAAAGAGGATGTATCCTGGGAATGGATCGTCATTTACATATGACAGAAGAGAAAGGCCAATGAACTACTAAAATTGACCTGGGAAAGGAACAAAGTCAAAGATGGAAAAAGTTGCATTGTTACTTACTAGAGAATCAGATTTCATTCTGCTTTACGTCCTCAAGCACTGAACAAAAGGAGGGGGACAGCACAAAAGAATGCTTAAGCACATTTTATGGAAGTAAAATATGAAAACCAAACTTTGTTTCCAGTGTCCCAGGAAAATAAAAATCAAAAACTCAACTGAAAACAGAGTTGCTCAGTGGCTGACTAAAGAAAGTGTTTCTTAAGGTGGCAAAAAAGAGGACCAACACACTACTCAGCTTTGCCAGAAGTAAATATAACATAAGGCAAGCCAATTCCTCAGTGGAAACATCAAAGCTTCTCCACTTCCATACTGCAGTGAAGGGCAAACCCAAGTAACGGAGCAGGCAGATAACCATTTAAGCTAGGGGCTATGCAGACCTCTGACACGTCTCTGAACTAGCAGACCACTGTATAGGACTAGAACTCAATCCACAAGTATCAGTTGGTTAAGGCTATGCGTCTGCACAATATCAAATCACAGTATCAAACATGCCTGACTTCAGAGACGCAACACAGTGTAGTAGGAGCGCAGAGTCATTATGTGTACAGGGCCAGGACAGACAACACAGCAGATACAAGAGAAGAAGCCACACACTCATAGAAAAGAAGTTAAAAAGGCTGTAAAGGTGTTTCATTCTACAAAGCAAAACCACTGCTCAGTTCCTGTTACTCACAGCTCATTATAAGCAGTGCTTCCATTACCAGTTTGAGGATATAAACTAGCAAAACGAAGTACCAAGTATAACTATTATTTCTACTTTCTCTAAAGAGCATTTTCTCAGTTACAACCTGTAAAATTCCCAAGTCTATACACTTCGTATAACCCAATTCTTCTATAATTATAGTATCTTCCCAAATGGTTAATTACAGAGGTGATACTTGTTACTAAACTGAATAAAGAGGGAAAAAAGTCGAAGGCCTACTTTGACAAATACCAAGGCAAAAAAGCTTTCACTTAGTAATAAATATATCATATTCACATACCACTAGGTAATTAGGATAGGCAGAAGATCCTGTTGATAGGATGTGAAAACCAAAAAGGGAATAGACTACACCAAGGTGTCAAAGTCAGTAAAAAAAGCTGTAGGAGAGGGGAAGGAGAAAGGTGTGTAGGGCATACAGGTAGGAAAGACTTAATTACTGATATGGCAGCTTTTTCTTTAAAAAAAGAGACATTTTTATCCTCTTAAATCCAGATGAGAAAATGGCATGTTTCAATACATTGTGCCAAAATTAACTACATCAACATTTGCATGCCTATTCCAAGACAAAAACTGACCTCTTGAATAGAAATCTCTATTTAAACTAATAAAAAAAAAAAAAAAAACAAAAAAAACCCCACAAACATACCACCTTTGGCCCAAAGTTGATAGATGCCATCTTATGAAAAATGTCTTTTCCGAAAGAAGTTAAATATGGACAAAATCTCAGCTTTATAAATATTTTTGCTTTAGAGTTCTAAATTGCAAATTATTTACTATAAGAAATAGTACAATTCAAAAATATCTTGAAGGGGGAATGTCTATATATATATATAAGCTATGTTATAAATCTATGTGACATCACCGACAGCAATTGTGCTTATGAATTAATGCTACATAGTTTGTACAACCCTGTGGAAAATATTTAAAGAACAAAAATGAATGAAATAAAACTATAAATAATACAATATTGGTTTTTAAATGTGTGATCATAAAGAAAAAGTTTGACACAAAGTAAGCAAAACAGGTGCTTGTTGCATAGATATACTTCTGCTGCTATAAAAGCAAGATCTGGTGATGAAAATATTTTTACCTCATTCTGAAATGCAGTCACTGCTGCCAGAATACATTTAATATAAATGCAAACAAAACCTACCAGATTTAAAAACAATACCCTTGATGCTATGCACTGAGACAACACTCTGTAAATCAGTTTATTTTCCATGTAATGGACAAATCCAGTCAGTGTTATTTTTCTGCATGTGAATAGTAAAATCAAAGTGCTTATTTTCCCACAAGAAACGTGTTCACTGTGAGAATACTGGGTCTTGCAATACCCCATAAAGCTTTCAATTTAAAGGTTTGTTCCAGAAATTTGGAACTGTAACATCAGGGTCTTTTGCCGCTAATAATGACGACTACACTACAAATGGCTAAAGAGCAGTTATGTGTGGAAGAAGTAGAACAGTACAACAGCTCAATTAAGAAAAAGAGTTTTAGTGCACTTTGCTCATTTTAGCCAACATGCTACGTTGCCCTTCTTGCGTACAAAGTGGACTCACTTTGAAAGAAATGACTTGACAAGCAAAACACTGTCAAGCTGCCCTTTTTTTCCTTATAGACTTGGACATTTTAAGACAGAAGCTTTGCAAGACATTACACAATTCTTTGTTTTTATTATTAAATGAGAAAGTCTGATTTGTTACATTGCCACATTGCTAGTCAGAAATGCTTCAGTGATGAAGAAAGTCAATGGTGGGTCAACCCAAGTCTTCATTCTACAACATTCGTTTACAAAGAAATTATAGTAATGTTCAACACACCCAACGCAACATTCCTTGCTTTCTTCAGAGAGAAGTCCCATCATTCTTCCTCTAGTGGGTATGTTACTACATAAATTAGGAATTTTTTTTGGACAACACATCCCCAAATTTTCATGAGATCAAAATGGGCTTCTACAGATGTTGCAGAAGTCTTCACACATCATCATCATCTGATGTATCACTGCTGCTCGTCTCAGAATCCTCATTCTCCAGAGCAGGTTTGAAAGTGCTGTTTTTCCAGGGGCTAAATTTAAAATCACAGATGAGGCCGTTTTTCAAAATGCCGTTTTTCCGAAGGCCATTTTTTTGTAACTGAAATGAGAAAACAAGAATGTATTTAGAAAAAGAAAAAGCTAAACACAACAATCTGTTGCTTTTCAACATTCTCTACATCTTCATCTCTGGGCTACATTAGATCCACAGCACTACATTTCCATATAAATACACAAAGGAAAACTCCTCTGAGAGCCTTCACTTCTGGGCCAGCCACCTGCATCCAAGCACCTCCAACTGTGCTAAGCTCCTGCAGTCAACAAGAGCTTACCCTCTTCTCACCCACTTCCTCAGACGTCTTGCCCCAGTGATCCCTCCTCCCACATGGTCTCTCCTGCAATGCAGTCCCTTTTTCCACAGTGCTGAAAACATCTGTGCTAAGAAGGGCAGGGTCTGCAGTAAGGAAGAGGCCCAGAAGAGGAGAAGCAGCAGGGAGGAACTAGAATCCAAATCTACCTGACGCAGCTGGAAAGTCAATGACACTGGAGAGAAAGGAAACAACTGATTCTAAAACAAGAAAGGAATTACTGCATTTCCACACATAGTGCAGAAGTTGGGCAATAAGCCAAGCATTTAAGAGTCTGATATTCCAAATGCTCTTATTAATATGCGTGTGGCTAGACTTACACAAATATCAAATGTTCAGATTTAACATTGCACAAGATTCTCCCTTCCAGCTCCTCCTCACTGACCCCATCAGGTATATATAACACTCCTAATCTAAAAAAAAAAAAATTAAAAAAATCAAATCTGGATTGCCTTTTCAGACTTTGTTAATAGCGAACTAAATGTCTCTCAATTTCCAACAGAGAAAATTCAAATTTTGGAGAACCAAGGAAACCGCATAAAAACCTTGAAAGAAAATTCCCTTTCCTCAGGCTAAGCTGAGGAGCTGGAAAGCCTGTGCAATTCTACTACCAGCAATGCTGAAACTACTCAGAAGTACTCCCTTAGCCTTCCCTTGATTTTTTTGAGAATAGGCCTTACCTACAATAAACACTGGTCCCCTATCTTTTTAAAGCAATTACTCTTCCAAAAGTACAATACTGAAATGGTACTGAAACAGCAACATCCCTAACCATCAAAATTACTGCAGTTCCTCCTCAAAAGGCAGGCATTTAGGGTAGCCAACTACAAGTTCATAATGGAACATTAACTTAGTGTTACCTGTTCACTAATGACTCGGAACTCCCTCATCTCATCCTCTGTTAGTGGAGCACATGTTTCATCATTTTCACTGTCTTCCTGCCAGCCCATCTCCTTTAACAACCTTTAAGTTAAAAAGGACAACATTAAGGAATTTGCTACACACACTCAAGACATTTCTCTGCCTACATGTATGTGTAAAGATCTGTAACAAATGGATTAATCAGTCCATAATTTTTTTCAAACAAACTCTTACATAAACATAGGTTAAAAGCCTTACAAAAGATACATAAAGCATAGCAGTTGAGAAGTTCTCAGGTCCTTCACAGATGACCCTGTTTTACCACTACATGTGGTAAAAACTGTACCTTCATTTTAAGGCAAGAAATCTGTGTCAGGTGGAAAAGTAAGAATGTATTTCCTTTGCATAACTGCTCTGGTGGAGCAGCAGTGTACCCCCTTGAGAATCGTACGAAGATATAAAGACTCACACTGAGGGAATCTGCAGATTTTCCTGGGTAACAGAGCAGCTGTGAGGAATACTGGTGGTGTCCCTCCATGGGAACCAATTCATGATGCCATGGCCTCATATAGTTTCTTTTTTCTAGCACATGCTAATGTCAGGGCCAGGATGGGTTTCTTTGCAATTGAGTCTTACCCAACGGCAGATGCTGGTATTTCAGCACAGGCAGACTACAAAACTAGGAGTGAGTTTTGGGATGAGGGGAAGAAAAGAAACAAGAGACTGATTCCTCTCATGACTAAGCTTGAGATATCCAAAGATACAATAATCAGCGTTGTTTTAGCTAGTGCCAAAAGTGGGACAGCAGTATCTGAGCAGGAAGAAAGTGGTTTTATACGTGAAGACGTTGTGAAAACAGGGATTATCTAAGGGTGAAGACATCGTGACATTTAACAATGAAAATGAGAGTTCTCTTGCTGCAAAGTTTTTGCCAAAAGGATTAGCACCTTCTTCAGGCAAACCATGCACCTGTTGACCTTAAATGTTAAAGGAGGTTAAAGCTACTTCACAAAAAATAAAGAGGTTTCTAAAGGATATGCCAGAACTGACACAAGAAACTGACACTTAGAGCTGAAGAATGGTGAATATATCAAAACAGGGAAGTAAGACGAACTCACAGTTGATGTCATGTGCCCAGTACTTGATTTAACCAGATGTCAGCAAAAAATGTCCACCAATATAACACACACACACCTCGCCCCGCCCCCACCCCCGCAAAGAACTCTAGGTCCCAATACAATGGATGTGCACTGGGCAAATTGCCGGTGACCAATGACACAAATGACTGTTGTTAAAACCATAATAAAAGCCTGGAATTGGAGAAGGAGAAGGGGAGAACAGCACTACTCTATTTTAAAAAAAGTTAACAGGACAATAACAGAAATGGAAATTACATCCTCTGTAGTATTTGGACCAAATTGGACAATGTGACAGCCAGGAACACTTAAATCTTCAGGAAGCAGCAGAAATAATATGCAAGTCATCCAAAACTCTCTTTTAAGAGAATAAGTGCATTTGTATAGACATACAGAAAAAGACTCACAATGCCAAATGCAATTCAATGATAGTTATATTTTTGGCAACAGTAATTTGCATTAGAAAGCAATTTACTGCAAGCAAGCTAAGATGTTAAGAGTATTACATACAATAAAGTGAATAGTTACAGAGCTCCTGTTAATGTAAATAAAATTTAGGGCAACGCCTAATTAACTTTTAAGCAACATTGTCTAAAGTTAGCAGGGCCGCTGTCCCTTTAAAGCGACACTAGGCTTCTAGAATGGTTAAAAGTGTGAACTACGTAAAAAAATTAAACTTCAGATTAGCAAACTTGATACCAACAGGATGGCTGCACGTTGGAAACTTCCCCAGCAGAAGGGAAGCCCAAGATATATTTTGTACAAGATGTGCCAATACTGTTACTAGGTATGCACAAGTATCCCGTGAGTTAAGCTGGTCACTTCGAGTCCAATTTACCACAAAAAGCCTCACCATAACATCTGTCTACGTGCCTGCAGAGGTCACAGCCAAAGGGCTGGGACAGTACGGAGACACAGCCTGTCTGGGATACCACAAAGGACAGACACTTGCCCAGAAACCCTATGAAGGCCATTCAAAGTCATCTGAATTGAAACATGAGAGTTAGATTTGACTCTTATCTTCTAGTCAAAACAATCAGCAGCAGCAGCCTCTAGTGGCCAAAGATTTCTGTCTCCATAGCCAATGGCGGAAAAAAAGGAACAGAGCAGGGTGCATTTCACTTTTCATACTCATGAGGGATAAGAGGTCATGGAAGTTTCCTCTGCAGGTACTACAAAAGGGAAAGTTCTCTAGTCCAATGTATACATATAACCTATCACTAAAAGAAAAAAAAAATTTCTATTTAATCTAGCACTGCAATTCTGTAGTTGCCAGAAACAGTAAGAATCTGACAGAGCTCATGACAAGCTCATCTCCAGACTGAGTTGTCATTTCCCAGCAGCATCATTTTCCTCTCTACCAGTTGCTACTGCAGTTACTTTTATGAGACACTAGAATTGTTTCAATCCTTTTTTGAAGTTACTTTCTCCCTTTCCAGTGCATTGTCTTGTGATATCACTGACAGTGTCAACTAGTCAGCTACAGAAATAATTAATTACTTTAACAATGAGGGAAAACTCACTAGAGTTTTACATAAGATGCAGCATTTAAAGTATTATTAACACAAATAGCAATTACATGCATTGTAACTCCTAGACATGCAGATGAAAATCAGAGGATGGAGTCACTATGCAGTTTGCTTTATCTCTTTAGAAGGAAATACATCAAATTTTTAGTAAAGCAAGTTTAAGACAGTACACAAGTGTAGTAGAAACAAAGTATATTCCAAGTTAAATTAGTACATGTCTAAAAGTTAAACTTTGACAGTATTCATTAAACATTTTATGTGTTCTCAGTTTTCAGATTCTGACTTCTGAACTAGTAAGAATTTATGACATGCTCACTTACCACAAAGGAACACTTTATATTATATAAAGTACATACCTATGCTCTGCCTCAAGTGAGCTTGAAAGAATATCTGCCTGAGGGAAAGCTGAAGATCGAATGATCTGTTGAGATGTAATTGAAGCATTTCCATTCTCCTGCGGAATTTCATTTTCAAAGTTTCGGTTTATATCTCTCTCATGATGAGGGCTGTTGCTGTTATGCAAGTTAAAGGACTCATCCTCCTGTTAAAAATAATAATATATTACAAAGTTTAAAAGTAAATTCCATTCACAAGTAAATGTCTGCAACTGCTGCAACTCAGTGATATAATTTACTTTAAATTAAGTTTAAACGGAGACACTCTATACTACTTTGGGGGAATTCTGTTCATACTTCTAGAATTTGCAATACATGGATACTATAGAAATCTTAAGTTACGCCACCAATCAAGTAATGTAGAAAGCAACTCCCATGCTCTGCCTCAAACTTTTTTCTACAAAGTTTCAAACTTAAAATTCAAACTTATTTAAGCTGCCTTTCATACTTCCAGAAATCACAGGTTATCTGTTGAACTTACAAGCAATGTTCCTAATTAAATATCAGAGCCATGTGTGTCAGAAGTCTGAAAGCATGAGAGTTCTCAAGTTTACTTAGTGTAAGGGGCAGGTCACAGCCACCATACCTCAACCAGCAAATTCATCTACCACAAGTTCAGAAAGACTGGATACTGCTCTTTAAATTCAGACAACTTCCCCTACACACAGGCACTCACCACAGCTTCTCAGGCTGTTGTTAACAGCAACTGTAACTTACTACCCATGAAATAAGAACTAGGAAGATAGTTTATTTAGAAGCAGACTGTTCAGGTTCACTCATATATTAAAAGCTCTTTAATCCTATAAACCAGAGATGCCTCTTTTTATTCTACTCATTCAGCAACCTGCAATTCTTATTTAGTAATGAGCCAAACAGCCTCAGAAGTCTTACCAACTGTAGAAACAGAGGAGAGTATGATCATTATCTAGTTAACACCCTTTTGAAAACAAAATCCCTAAACTGGGCATATAACAGCATTATCCATAGCAGAAGGCAATTACTCAATCAGCCAGTTCTGCAGTTATAAGAAACCATACTTTGGAGTCCAGGATCAAGACCATCATCATCACTTCCCTCTCACTCAGTGTTGTCTGCTTCCAGAAACTTTAGAATGCTCAGCAAGAATTTCTTAAGAACAAGTATCCCAGTAACATACATTCAGCTGTTAAATCATACGCCTGAAGAATACATGTCAGATTATCAAACAAAATTCACAAAAATATTAAACCATTTTAATATATATAGGGCAAAATAGCTTCTTCCGAGCATGATTCAGCTGCTGATTATGATTTGCCTCGTTATTTCAGAGGTGAAATCTATTACTGCAGGTCTTAAAATTCCATCAACAGGATCATGTTATAGAATACTGTTGTGTAGTTATCTCCCCATCCACTCAGTTGCACACCATGTCTTCTACTGCAGTGTTGGAAGTAGGACAACTATTAGTTACATGATTTGTTTAACATCTTTTCACACCTGCTAGTGAAACAGCAATGGCAGGGAAAGGGAAGCGTGCACTTACCAACAACTACTCCAGGCTACGTGTTATATACACCTGTCCAAGGACATTACAACTTCCACTTCTAAAAGCCTTTTTTTTTTTTTTAAATACATTTGCTTCTGAAAATCAGCTGTGTAGAATGGGACAACTAAATGCTTTTGTCATATGTATCATAAAGATATTATGAACTCCAGACAATTTCAGGAACAGAAACCCCTACCAAGTTCATGTACTATTTATAGAATTCTGAAGCTCTAGACAGTGTTTCCCAGTATCTTTTTAATCTTAAATCAAAATCTCTGTGTATTTCTTAAACATGCATGAACAACATTACCCCCAACATCCATCTCAGGGTGCTCAACCACAAAATGCCTAATGGAAAGATGCAGACCTTTAACTCACACGTACAGCTAAGCTGTACAGTCCCATTACAGAAAATCTTATTTTGTCTGAAATAGGAACAGGGTCAGAAAAGTCAATCTTACTTTTATGAGCAATGCACACTGGCGCTCTTCCTTTTTTCTCGTCTCTGAATCTGAATAAACCTTCCTCAAAACCACTTTTATCTGGCTGATTTGTAATTTATGACTTTTTTTGTTTTGTTAAAACACTTTAAACCATTCATTTACAGCGAACAGGCTTGTAATCACCTCATCCTGAATAATATATTTATCTTCACTTGGACTATGTATGATAACTATGCTTATGGCTTATTGGTGACTGGTAGCACTGACCCAAATATTCTCCAGTGCCAGCCAAGCACTGCATAAACCAATCCAGACTGAAAGAAACCTGACACATATTATATACAGACGGAATAAGTCTCCAAGTTCTCAATTAGGAAGCAAAACCAGGTTCTTTATATATGCATAAATTGAACTATTGCTCCTACGACTAGACCAAGAATAGAGAACTTCTGGCTACCTAAACACTCTAATTAGAAAGGAAATGGTTTGAAAAGCAGAACCAAGTTTTTCCATTAATTGTTTTGTAGGATAAATAACAGCCAAGGTATGAAACACTGCCCTTCACGAGTCTGGGCAGTGGCGTGGGATCCACTCAAGGGTACTGAGGGAGCTGGCTGAAGTGCTCACCAAGCCACTTTCAATCATTTATCAGCAGCCCTGGCTAACCGGGAGGTCCCAGTTGACTGGAGGTTAGCAAATGTGACACCCATCTACAAGAAGGGCCAGAAGGAGGATCCGGGGAACTACAGGCCTGTCAGTCTGACCTCGGTGCCAGGGAAGGTTATGGAGCAGATCATCTTGAGTGCCATCACGCGGCACGTACAGGACAACCAGGTGATCAGGCCCAGTCAGCATGGGTTTAGGAAAGGCAGGTCCTGCTTGACTAACCTGATCTCCTTCTATGACCAGGTGACCCACTTAGCGGATGAGGGAAAGGCTGTGGATGTTGTCTACCACCTAGACTTTAGTAAAGCCTTTCACACCGTTTCCCATAGCATTCTCGTGGAGAAACTGGCTGCTCATGGCTTGGATGGGCGTACTCTTCGCTGTGTAAAAAACTGGCTGGATGGCCGGGCCCAGAGAGTTGTGGTGAATGGAGTTCAATCCAGTTGG